>NC_041406.2:123851388-124151388 GCF_900747795.2 Erpetoichthys calabaricus
TTAAGGCATTTATCGAGAAGAGGCTCATCTTAAGAATTTCTTACAATAATTCAATAAAAATACTGAGGTAGGTTTGATTACATAATGATAGTGGCTTTCAGTATGTGGCAGCTTCTTCTGTCCATCCATTATCCAACCCGCTATATTCTAACATCAGGGTCACGGGGGTCTGCTGGAGCCAATCCCAGCCAACACAGGGCAGGAAACAAACCCCGGGCAGGGCGCCAGCCCACCGCAGGGCACACACACCAGGGAAAATTTAGAATCGCCAATGCACCTAACCTGCATGTATTTGGACTGTAGGAGGAAACCCACACAGACACAGGGAGAACATGCAAACTCCACGCAGGGAGGACCCAGGTCTTCTAACTGTGAGGTAGCAGTGCTACCCACTGCGCCACCCTGGCAGCTTCTTATGAAAGATCATATCATTACACCTCTTACTTGATACTTTATATATTTGTCATGTTAATTGCATGCTACTACTGTTTAAATTTAATAAGATTACTAAGAGAAGACAGTAATTACTGACATTACCTATCAGATGGTTATGACAGAATTAAGTAGTAAACAACAGTCTCTGAAATAAACACGTCTCAGAATAAAACTCATATATGCTTTAGTAGGTTAGATACAAGTATAAGTTTCATTATTTTTTACCTGCATACAGTAAATTCCTTGAAGTGTTAGTTAGGGGGGCCAAGAAGCTGAGTTTACACACTCTAAGGAATATCTGCTGAAACAAACAAGCTGTTGCATGTATCTAGTTACCATCCCCACGTCTCGATTACTAATCTATGTAATTTGGCAGATCTTTGAATTTGCTCGACCAGAGCAGAATTTCAATTTAGCTCTTGGATTATAGCAGAGGTTTACAGACAGGGGTTATAATAAAAAAAATTAGTCAAGCATGGTATACTTAAATTGCAATACATGGATCTACTACAACATTAAACAACTGACAGGTGAAGTGATTAGGGCTAAGATATATTAGGCAGTGAAGAGTCATTTCTTGAAGGTGATGTGTCTTTGACAAGGACCAGATTGTGATGGCTAGATGTCTGAGTCACAGCATCACTAAAATGACAGGTCTTGTGGGGTATGTCCAGTATGCAGTGGCAAGTACCTACAAAAAGCAGTCCAAAGAAGGACAGCCAGTGAAACGGTGACAGGGTCATGGGCAAATAAGGCCCATTGATGCAAGTGGGCATAGAAAACTAACCCTTCAGGTCAGATACCACAAAAGAGCTACTGCAGCACAAATTGCTGAAAAACTTAATGGTGGCCATGAGAGAAAGGTGTCAGAACACACAATGCATCACACCTTATTGCATATGGGGCTGCATAGCTGCCCCATATGCCCCATCAATCAGAGTGCCTATGTTGACCCCAGTCCATTGCCGAATGCGCCTAAAATTAACGCATGGTTATCAGAATTGGACCATGGAGCAATGGAAGAAAGTGGCCTGGTCTGATAAATCACATTTTCTTTTATATCATGTGGATCTCCAGGCACATGTGTGTGTGTGTCATTTACCTGGAGAAGTGATAGCAGCTAGATGCTCTATGGGAAGAAAGAAAGCTGGTGGAGACAGTGTTATGCACTGGGCAAGGTTCTGTTCGGAAACCTTGGGTCTTGACATTCATGTGAATGTTACTTTGAGATGTACCACTTACCTAAAGATTGTTGCAGACCACATACACCCCTTCTTTGCAATGCTATTCCATGATGGCAGTGGCCTGTTTCAGGAGGGTAACGCACCCTGCCACATTGCAAAAACTGTTAAAAAAATGGTTTCAGGAAAATGACAAAGAGTTCAAGTTGTAGAGTTGTTTGATCCATTAAGGCCCCACCTTGCACTTACAGGACTTAAAGGATCTGCTGTTTAAAAGACTTCAGCTCTTGGTATCAGGTACCACAGGACACCTTCATAGGCCTTGTGGAGTCCATATCTGGACAGGTCAGAGCTGATTTGGCAGCACACTGGGGGCCTACACAATAATAGGCCAGTGGTTTTAATATTGTGACATTTTCACTAGGTATTTTTTTACTTCGAGTTTTACATTTGGGCTCCATTGCATAATCTTTTGGTTTTGTCCCCTGCCATTTATTATATTGCGAGCTGAATACTTCCCATCTATTCATTTTATTGCTTAAAGCACAACATCTTCATATTTATAATATGATACTGATTCAGGCAGTGTAAACTTTTTCATCCTTACTGCAGTACCTTTGTTGCAATTTTGATTGTGACATTTTATTTTCAAAACCAAATTCAATAGTCTTTGGCCAAACAGTACAATAAAGAAAAGTCAAAAAGAAATAGATTGGGAAATATAAACCTGTAAAAATAAATAAAACATGGTTGCACTAGATTTTCTTCTCTATAAAGGAATGTATATGGCGTATATCTTTCTTTAGTAAATGGCATCTGTTTATTGATTTATATGCATTTCAAAGCTTTGTTTTAATATAATAATAAATCAAATCATATATTGAATGAGAGTAGGGCCTACAGAGGATTAGCAATATTATATTATAGCATCATCTCATTATAAAGAGAAACATAAATAGAAGCATAGGTAATTTTAAGTAACTTCAGCTGTTTGAAAATGTTTTAAATTGGCAAACTACGTGAAACATGGAAATAATGACAGCACAGGTAGTTTTAGTAATTTTGCTCTATTCATCTTCACGGATTTAAAAATAACAAAAGGAAAGTTCATAATCAAATTACTATAAATGTTGTATTAGGGTTGTCATCTTAAATTATTACTATTGTGCCCATATTCAGGTTTCCTGCATGGCTGCAGCATTACGGTAAAGACATCTCTTCAAATTCTGATGGTAATATCCTGAGGGCTCTGATCTTAATATTCATCCTAAAGTGTTTCCTTATGCTCACTGCATAGAACATTTTACATTACAAGATGCCCTAGTCACATTAAGCCACAAAGCATGCCTTTGAAATGTATGATCTTAAGAAATGCATATGAGTCTGCATCATTTACTTGCCTTTTAACTCTCTAAATAAGCCATTGTGACACAATTTTACTTCAACAATCATTTCAGCTCTACTTAATTATATGCTGCTTTTAAACTGCAATAATGTTCAATACATATTTAAAATGTGGGATTTATTTTAATTAGAACAAGATTTATTTTTAATAATTTCAGTATATGTTTCTATTGATAAAGGTAAAAATGAATAAACTAACAACATAAAACAAATAACAAAAGTTAAAAACTGATAAATAATAAAGACCCTTACTATTTGGTTTAAAAATGTTTACCGACATACACTAAAGTTTGTTTGGAATACATTGTCATATATCTCCACAGAATGTCTACCAACCAGATATTTGATAGTGCAGCCTTTCTTATTTCCCTTCTATAAAAGGATACTGCTTAGGAAAAAACAAGGGACAAAGACCAAACGATGGGTAATGTATGCCTTTAGAGTTACAACAAAATGAATGTGTTTAAGTAGCAGAAATAAGGTTAATAGAATACAAAGCGTGACAATTGAATTCCCAGAATGAACCTTTAAAAAATGTGTGCTGTCTGTGGACTAGCAGCTATAGTCACTTTTAAAGTAACCCCCTTCCGCAGCTATGCATTTAGTTAGATGACATTACCATTGCTGGGAACACACCTGAAACTCTGTTTCTGGGCTACCCTTGAGTCAATTTGTCACGTCACACTGGATGTCAGAAATGTCTGAAAATCTTAATCCTTTCATGGCAGCTTTTATTTTTGTGTGGAGCCAAAAGTCAGGTGAATAGGGTGGATGATACAAATTGCTAATTTACATCTTAGACAGGAAGCAGTGAACAATGAGTGCCTCGTGGCTTGTGGAAGTGTGTCGATGGATGATCAACTTCTGGCATCGTCTTTTACTTCTTCTTGCCCCTCCTTGAACCTCTTATGCCCCTCTAATGCTCTTGACCTTTCATTGCATCCTCACCATCCTCCACTTCAACAGCTCTAATGTTTCCGTAGCACTTTGTAACACCAGTTATACTAGATGGTTATTCCGGGAATTAAATTGTCACACCTCACATAAAGTTCTTTTTTTAGCTGTGCTGTAAACATGGACAAATTCTCCTTTACTGGTCACAAATCAGGTAATCCTGATAATGTGATCCCCATGCTTCAATGGCATTCAAAGACAAATACTGGATAAACTGTAAAATTATGTAAGTGCCAAATCAAGCAAAAGTTAATTTTAGCATAACTAAAATGTGAGTTTGTAATGTGGATTTCTTGTGAGGCTAAAGTGTTGTATTCCCACAAGAAGGAATTATAATTATGGCTTCTCCTTAAGATAAATTATTTTTAACACACCAGGTTCTCTGAATATAAAGAAAACAGGAATCAGAAACACCAACACTTAATTCTACAGCACATTTTCATGTATAAAATAAGGCTCAAAGTGCTTTACAAGATGTCAAAGAAATAGTTACAAGGAAAGAAAAACAAGTAAAATTAAACAATAGTAGTAATGAATTAGTAATAAAAGTATTTCGATACAAGCTTACATAACACAGATACCTGTATATAATTAGTAGTAATCTAAGTTTGTAAAGATGAGTCCAATGCTAAGGTCAAATGGCTGGAAGGGCAAAAAAAACCATAAAACTAGAGAAAAAAAAATCTTCAGGGGTTCCAAGGCCAAAAGACCACCCAGTCCCCCACTTGGCATCTACCCAACATAGATGTCCATAAGTCATTCCTCATTGCTTTCTAGCTTACTCCCAGAGGATTCGCCACAGTAGCTGGAGCAACCACCTTCATTCGAGCATCACCGGTGGCTGTGCAATGCCTCAGTCCGGTGGTGGTGGCACAAAACTCCAACACAAAGGAAACAGAAAAGAAAGTAGAGATTAGTAAAAATTGCAAATTCCTGAAGAATATGATACTTCTATGCATGTATATTCTACTAGGTTTACAACTTAACTGTAGTTAGAAATAGCCAACTTTAAAAAGCAGGTTTTAAGGAAATTTTTAAAGTGATCCACAGTTTTATCCTGGTGTCTCTCTAGTGGTAAAACATTCCAAATTTTCTTGTTGCATAACTACAAAAAGGCTGCCTCACCACTTTTTATGCTTAGCTCTTGAACCGATAAGCAGACAACAATTAAAGGATCTATGGTTACGACTTGGAATGTAGGGGGACAGGCACTCCAAAATATTTAAAGGGACAAGATTATTTAAAGCTTTATACACATTGGTAATATTTTGAAGTCAGTTGTGAAGGGCATGGGTAAGCAATGTAACAATGCTAACACTGGTGAGATGTGCTCAGATTTTTTTTTCTGATGAAGGTTTTTGCAGTTTCATTCTGAACTAATTTCAAACCATTTATTAGGTAGACCAGTTAAAAGACAATTACAGTAATCTAGTCGACTAAAAACAAAAGCGTGAATTAATTAATCAGGATCTTACAGTGTTATAAGCAGTATTCTATAAGTGAAAACATGCAGTCCTAGTAATATGGTTAATGTGCAATTTAAAGTTTAAGTCAGAGTCCATGAATACCCATGAATTCTTTACCCCCGCCTTGACTTTTAATGCTAGAGGATCGAGTTTATTTCTAATACCCTCATTATTTCCAATTTTGCAGACCACTAAGGTTTCCGTTTTTTCTTTATTTAGCTTGAGAAAGTTACTACTCATCTAATCAGAAATACAAGTAAGACATTGAATCAGAGAGGCTAGAACATCAGGGTCATTGTGCTATAGATAAGTAAAGCTGCATGTCATTTATGTAGTTGTGTTAGTTCACCTTGTGTTTAAATATATTCTGGCCTAATGGAAGCATGCTGTGGAAGATGACCCAGACACAGACAGGCGGACACGTTCAAGTCACCCAACACATTTTTATTCAAGTGCTCCATTATTTACAATAAGTGCACAACAAACCCCAAAGTCCCCAAAAGTCCTGGCCACAACACAAATGTCTTTCCTTCTTCAGGCTGCCTCCTTGCCTCCTCCAAGACCTCTTCCTTCTTCCACTTGACTCAAGCCCCTGAATGGAGGGAGGTGGCCCCTTTTATAGTCACCCGGATGTGCTCCAGGTTCCTCCCGACATTCTTCTGCCAGCACTCCCCAGTGTGGCGGAAGTGCTGGCTGTGCACTCCGAGTGTCGCCGATCCTCTTCCCCCCAGCACTTCCGGGTGTGGCGGAAGTGCTGAGGTCCAGGGCTCCCAAGGCATTGGGGCACCCCCTGGTGGTAACCACGGGCCCATACAGGGTTGAGCTTCAAAGCTCTGTACCCGTGGTCCCCATAGCCGCCAGGGCAGTCGCCCCCTCATGGTCTGAGGAAGGCGTAAGCCCTCTTCTGGTCTTCTGGAGCGTCCCGGCCAGGTTGCCCCCCCAGCCACCTGCGACAATGCAGATTGAAAAAAAAGCAGTGGGCTCAATATAGATCCTTGAGGTTCACCATATGTACACATATAATGACGTTATTGATGTTGAATGAATGAAAAGTACAGGCAATATCTTCTTCTCAATTCCTTAAACCAGTTTTATATGCCCTTCCAATGGCAAGCACAGGCTATAGCTCTGTGAGGTCCTCCGTGCTACATTTTCTGTCTGGGTGTGGGCAGATTAGGAGATGTTCCATTTGCTGTCTTTCCCCACAGTCACATAGATCGCTGTCATTGGAGTAACCCCAGTTGGTCATCTTGACTTTGGATCTGCCAGTACTAGTGTGTAAGCATTTAAGGTTTTTCCATGTTGTCCAGTCCAGTTCACCACTAGTGGGAGGATGTTCTGCTACCTCTAGGTTAGGGATGTTAATTGAGTTGATGTTTCTAAGACGCTCGCACCATTAGTCCAGCCTAGCTGCTTTGATTGTTGTCTTTTTTTGCAAAAAAGGAGGTGAAGAAAACCAATGTATGAATGGGGACTTTTTTTTAAGAATCGTATATTTCTCTGAACATTTCCAAAATGTATTCACCCTCAAATACTCTCCCCTTGTCCCACCACTTTTTCCATTTTTCAAAACTTTTCTGAAACTCTTGCAATTCTTGTAAAGTCTTGCCTTCAGTGCCTCCACTGTTTGCTTCTTGACCTCTTCTACATCCTGAAAACACTTTCATTTAAGGTTCCTCTTCAAGTTTGGAAATAAGAAAAAATCCCAGGCCACAAGGTCTGTGGGGGGAGAGAGGAAATCGTTGTCATCCCATTTTTTGTGAGAAGCTGCCACACACTCAATGCTGTGAAGGCAGGAGCGTTGTCGTGATGCCAAAGCCACTCACCTGATTGCCGCAGTTCGGGTCATTTTCTCCACACTGCATCACGCGATCGCTTGAACAATTTAAAGTAAAAACCCTTGACTGGCTCAAAGCTTCTTCTCTGAAAGCCTCTCGTAGCATTTTGACAGCTTCTATTGTTGTTTCCCCAAAAGGAAATAGAACTTGATGCAAACCACGTTATTCTTTTAAGTCTGCCATCACAAAATCAACAAAGATGATAACAGAGGCTCAAGAAAAAAAATTACACTGACCTTACAGACCTTTCACCAAGGGTGCCCCTTGGCCAAATGATGCAGAGGGCAGTCTAGTACATGCACTTTGCCAGCATACTTTGAAACTAATGCCACTTCAGCCTCCAGAAAAAAATTCTCATTATTTTTGGGTCCCCCCCTTGTACCTGAAGAAATGCCATAAAAACACTAAGAGATCATGAGAATATCACAAAACAATACTTTAGTAGGGTTGTGAAACCGTGAGTTTGGAGAAGTGAAGCATCAATACTCTGTCATCCAACATTCTTAACTGATGTTTTAGTATTTAACAGTGCTGCACTTCACAATTTATAATAAGGAATTGCTTTTTTATTAATTAAACATTAAAATGTTTGTTACCCTTCCTTATGCCCATAGGATGTATGTAGAACAGCATACAGTATATTATTTTAAGTTTAGTGTCCTCTGTGAATAAATTCCATATGTTCCAATCTGTTTTTGTTTTCAGTTTAGAAGCACTGAATTTTGCATGCTTTTGGTGATGAATAATATCCCCTAAAAGGTTTATGCTTCTACTAGGGGGTATACCAGTTCTTAAAGTGCAATAAGTATAAGATTAAAGACATACACATTTTATGTCATATGAATATAACAAAACATTTTGATTAGAGAAAGCCATATAATCTAGCTTGTCAGTTTACCTATTGTTTCCAAAATAATATTAATTCAAGATTTGAAAGCGCCTAAAATGCTATTGTAACTGTGAAATAACTTTTTCGATGTAAGTCTGCATGTAACTGGTATTTTGGCATGAAAGCATTTGGGTGTGATTCCTTCCATATGGAATTTGTATGCTCTCCTCATCTTGAGGATTTTCTTTTGGGCCACAGTTTTTTTCCCATGCTCCAAAAAACATACTGCTTGGGTGACTAATACTGTTCAATGTGTGAAAGTGCCTCCTACAATGGACTGACATCCTGGCTTAGGCTGCTTCCTGACTGTTAGTTCCAAAACTGCAAATTGCCTGTCTCATTTGGTAGCTAATTGGATTGATAGCGTTAACACATGAAATACTCGTCCTTGGTAAGGGGGCAGAAATTCTTAAGTGTGCAAAACATTAAAGACCACCAACTTCATAAAGTTTCTCAAAAATATATTGATGAGCAACACGATCAAGTGTTAACATTTGTTCTTTTTATGTTTTATAATCATTACTTGAATCACAAAGATATATCTGAAACATAACACCGTGGATGGGAAGTTGAAAGGATCAGGGACAAATATTAGGAGACAATATTCAAAACACATTTGCAGGTGCACCTAAGATTTCATCGGATAGGTGTCCTTCTCCTCATCATTACATTGCTGCTTGACTGCCTCCTGGCGGCCTTGCTCTCTTTGATGGTAGAAAACAGTGGCTTGGAAGAAAGCAACCCACGGTTGCATCTGGAGGTCCCTTGTTGGATTGGACTGGGAATAGCTTCCTTATTTCAAAGATCCATCCAGTTTTCCTTTTCCAGGCAATTCATGATGATGTTGTCAAGGTATTGTCAGCATTTTGTCCTATATTGTTTAACTGAATTTTAATCTTGGTCCAGAAAATTAACATTTTTATAAATATTTATTGTTATTTCCTTGGCTTCATGGCATCAGTATTTTCTTTAACGTTTTTCAATGCGTTCAGCAGTTTTATGCATTCTTTTAATGACAGCAACCGTATTATTGATAATGACACCTGTTGCTGTTCACCTGCAGCAAGAGTAACATGGCATGTGATGTCATCACCTAGACCTTATGATGAAAACCTCTGCTATTCATTGGACTTCTATGTTTTGATCCTTGACTAATCAATCATTGTTCATTGTTTGATTTTTTTTTCTAAAACATTATTGCTACAGTGCAACTCTTTAAATATTTCCCTTTCTGCTTGGGTGTTATTTACTACAAAGCAATGCAATAGTTGTTAATATTTGTTGATTACTGATTTTTATGTGTGCCAACCATTTCCAACAATGAACACATTTAATAAACAAACAACCATAAGACTTTTTTCCCCTTTTCTGCCCTCCTGGTGAGTGTCTCCCACTGTTCCCCATTTCTGACTCCTCAGGGTCTGGCTGAAGGCTCCTTTTAAACTGGACCTGGGACTGCATTTGGTGTCATGGCATTGATTGTCTAAAGCACTTCTGGGTCATGTGGAAACCAGAGATGCACACTCTGGCAGTCCCACAGGACTGTGTTTGCAGTCTCCATTCCCATGTCACACTGTGGGTTTCTTAACTGGGTTCAGCCCAGCAGATCCCTACTACCTGGGGAATGAACTGCTCCCAGTATCCATGTTTGCACAGTCCATCTATTAATCTTCACTCTCTTCTAGGATGAAGATTGCAAGGCATACCAGCCAGGATAAGTCTGCACTCCTGTTGCTGCTGTTCCATTAAAACCACCTGACTGGGCAAGAAATCATCCTTCATCCTAGGCAATATGCCTGTCTCTCCTCCATGGCTTTTACACCAGATAGAGGAAATATACGTATTTGTAGCAACAGAAAAAAACATATTTTTGCTTGATTGGTTGATTTTGTGCCTAAAAACTCTATAACAGTATGCATTGCTTTGGGAGCATTTGGAAGTATGACAATGAACAAAAATAATTATTTCACCAGTAAAAACTCTCACTTCTTATTTACCGCTGAAGAGAAACATGTTTTCTGTTTCTTTTAGCTGTTTTCTTATTCTCAGTGTAAACCCTCAGCAACTCTCAGAAGCTTAGTGCATCTTTTCATAGAACTTTACTTTTCTTTATCCACTGTGGCTGAAGAGATGTTTCACTTTTAAACTTGACTACATAAATTCCCAGGCAGCCTGTGCCAAAACCTGGTATAGATTACTTTAGACAATAACTAGACTTCTGCTGTAAAACAATCTGGTCTCTTTTGGGTACATAACCATCATCATACATACAGCAAGACATAAATTTACATGTTTAACCTGGAAATGTACCTGCCTTATCTGTACATACACTAAACAAGAAATGTCTGGGAATTACATAGGCACTTGACCTAGGAAATTGTTAGAGCCACATATTTGGCCCAGCTCTGTCCACACTGGTACCTGACCTACGAAGTTATAAGTAAACTCCTAGGATAAATTGTCTGTATGAGAAGGATTTAACTCAAAACACTTTTTATTCAACTGTAGTCAAATGCTCATTTAGCTCTAGAATCCTGATTTTCTTGATGTTCTCTCCTTTTGTTTGTAAAGTTCCATCAGATCACTATTAAATTCTTAGCTCTACTCTCTTTAAATTTTAATTAACTATATCTGTTGTGTTTGCATGTTCTCCCCGTGTCTGCGTGGGTTTCCTCCGGGCGCTCCGGTTTCCTCCCACAGTCCAAAGACATGCAGGTTAGGTGGATTGGTGATTCTAAATTGGCCCTAGTGTGTGCTTGGTGTGTGGGTGTGTTTGTGTGTGTCTTGCGGTGGGTTGGCACCCTGCCCAGGATTGGTTCCCTGCCTTGTGCCCTGTGTTGGCTGGGATTGGCTCCAGCAGACCCCCGTGACCCTGTGTTCGGATTCAGCGGGTTGGAAAATGGATGGATGGATGGATATCTGTTGTGTTGTGTACCCAACAGTGAGTGGTCGAAGGCGGGACTAACGAACTTCAATCCTGGGACGGTCGAAGACCCAACTGAGCAGGCACAGGAGCTCCATGGCTCCCAGCCGGATGGGAAAACTGAACGAACTGTAAGTTCCGCGCCGGCTGATGTTTTGGTTTTGCTGGTGGCTGTACGAGAGCTGGAGGAAGCCCTTCGGCCCGTACAGTCGCTGTTTCAGGTCCTGCACTTGATGCGAGAGGTGATCGACGGGCTGGAGAAGAAAACGGAGGCTTCTCTGACGACTATAAAGGAGTGGGGGGGGTAAGTACACCATGGGATTCTCTAGCCAGAGCATTGATGCCTTGCAGGTGAGTACTACCGGCACCGTAAAGGAAAAGGGAACCCTTAGCGAAGGAACCTGTGACAAAAGTGCCCGGAGTCAAGTAGAAGGGCGTCCTACAGTAGATCGGGGGGACAAATACTGAGCAAGCAGTGGGAGAAGAGATGGGGGGACGGTGCTGGCTTGTATGTGTCGGCACCCAAACCGCCCCACTCCAAGAAGCTGCAGCGCTCGGAACCCGATCGAGAGCACGGGGTCCCTCTTTGTCCCATAAGGGGATCCAGGCTGTTGCAGCACCCCAGAGTAATGGGAGGCCCTGGAGAACGAAGGGGGGGTTTCCCAACAGAAAGAAGCGGGGGCCAGAGAGCTCGCAGGTGGTGAGAGAGCTGGATGACACCGGAAAGGCAGGGGGTCCGCCGGTGTTACAAGTGCCATGGGGCCGGTCATCTGTGGAGGCGTTGTCCGTACACCAGTAGGCGGCGTCTCCGCCTCTCTTTCATGTTTTGCAGGACCGGACCGTGGACGATGGTATGCCGGTGCCCCGCCATGGGAAACGCATAGCCATCGCGGGATGGGCCGTTTTGCCGTACGAGCTTCATCTGGTGCTGGGGCAATGTCCCAGATGGATGGGGACCCTACCCAGCTGGGACGCCTGGATGGTCCCCGTGATGGACAATACCTCCCCTGGGCCACGAGGGGGCAGCCGCCTGGGTCTGCTTATGGGCCACTGGACCGGAGCTGGGACACTCATCCCTACCGAAGAATGTGGCCACCGCCAGGAGGCTCCCAGACAGCTGTGAGGTCCTGGATGGCAGCACTTTTGCCACACCAGGAAGTGCTGCCGGAAGAATTCCCAGGGGCACCCGGAGTGCTTCCGGGGGCTCTCTTGACACTTCCATTACACCAGGAAGTGTCGTCAAGGGGACCGCCTCCCTCCAGAAGCGGAGCCAGAGTTGGGAGGAAGGAGATGAAGCTTGTGAAAAGGGGAAAGGAGGGGAGAAAGAGAAAGAGGAAAGAGTGTTGGAGGAAGGCATTGTGGTGCTTAAAGGAAATAAAAAGAAGTGTTTTGGACATTCTGGTGTCTGTCTGTCTGTGTCCGGGGGTATGCTTTCCACACTGTAAATAAATTATATTTTTTACTAGCTATTTCAATGCAACTGTAAGTCTATTGTAGTGTCATTACACACCATCATTTAACTGTTATTGATAGAAAAGTACAAGAGGTATTTTTAGAATTATTATTAACAGCACCAGGCACTTGCATAGCTTATTTATTTACAGTATTTATTACTATTTTTTATTTTAAGATGCTATTAATTAAGATATGCATTCTTGGCAAAATACAAGTGTAAACACCAAGTCCAAATTAATTTTAGTGAGTTTACAGAGTAATGAGTTTCATAGTTTCAGATCCCTAACAGAACAGTGACAGTAGTTTATTTTTTTCAGTTTTCCAAGTTGTTTTTGTATAATGTTCTTCATGGAGTAGAGTAACAGAATGTACAGTATATGCAAATCTATAGTATAAATACAGTGAGTCAGTAGCGAATTGGTAAATGTTTCATTAAGTGAAACAAATCATGATGCAATAAAATTATTAAATCATTAGAAATGAGAAATGGCCAACTGGCAACAGAAGACAGCAGAGGACACCTGCTGTGACATGGTGTGAGGCCTCCAAATTCTCCACAGAAGGCTTTACAGGCCAGGTCAGGCATTAAATTTGTATTTATGGTTATTTAACTTACTTGAAATCTTGTCAAGTAAATTTTGCGTATACCATGGGCAGATTTTTTTTTTTTGCTAAATAATTTTTTTGTACAGTTTTTGCATATGCATTTTTGCAATGTTCCATTTGTACACAAAAAAGAACACCACAAAAATAATATAAATAAAGGATTTATTAGAAAGAACAGAAAAATTTAAGCAAAATGCTCAAAAGAGCACAAATAGACAAAAGGGCTTTTCTAAATGTCAGTCCTAGTATTTATTTTTTATTTAATTTATTAAAAGCAAGAAATATTCCATATAAACAAGTCAAACTTAACAAAACTAAGTTTAGTGCAACCCCTACCCAAGAGAAGGAGAGGAGGGCCAAGAGCCAGAGTAAAACTTTAAGAGTAGAAAAGAGGGGAGAGAATCCTGTTCCCCAATATAAAAGCTTATTCAAAACTGTATTGATGATATCCTACCAGGTTTTTAAAAAGTTTTGAACAGATCCAATAAGTGAGAATTAGATTTTTTTCCAATTTTAAGTAGTATGATAACATCATTTGCCCACTGACTTAAAAGAAGTGAGTTAGGATTCTTCCAGTTGAGCAGGACAAGTCTACATGCCAACAGTGAAGTAAAGGCAATTACAGTTTGTTTGTCCTTCTCAACTTTAAGCCCATCTGGAAGTACACCAAACACAATTATTAGTGGATTAGGAGGGATTGTAACACCAAGGCTGTCTGAAAGGCATTTAAAGATTTTGGTCCAAATTTATGTTAATTTGGTGCATGCCCAAAACATGTGTCCCACTGAGGCTGGAACTTGATTGCAATGTTCGCAGGTTGGATCATGCCTTGGAAACATTTTAGACAATTTTAAATGAGATAGATGTATTCGATAAAAGATTTTAAGTTGAATAATTGTATGCTTTGTGCATATGGAGCTCAAGTGAATTCTGTGCATTGCTGCCTTCCACTCCTTTTCTGAAATCTTGAGTGATAGATCCTTTTTCCACTGTACTCTGGGATCTTTGAAAGGGAGGGACTTTAAAATGTTTTTATATATTACAGAAATGCTGATCAATACTTTTTCTGGAATAGAAATAGGTGGGAGGTGAAGAAAATTAGGCAGATTTTGTTTAGCAAAGTTTCCAATTTGAAAATACTGGAAAAATTATGTTGATGGGAAGCTAAATTTGGAGTGTAATTGTTCGTAGGATGCAAAGACATTATCTATGTACAAATCTCTAAATGATTTAATCCCACATGTTTTCTAAACATTAAAAACTGTAAGTTTGAGAGGGTTGAAAAAGGTGGTTATCAGGCAGAGGTGCCACAGATAAAAGCTTCTCTATCTTGAAGTATTACCTCCATTAGTTCCATATTCTGAGTGAATGGGTTGTTACTATAGTGGCGATAACTTATATTTACTGGGGCACAAAGCAAGGAATATAAAGAAGTGCCGCAGGATTTTATTTCTATTGCAGATCAAGACTGTGTATGTTCATCTATTTGTGTTCATGTCCAGGTTTTTTATAGCTTGTATATTTGCTACCCAGTAATAAAAATGAAAGTTAGGTAGAGCCATGCCATGCCACCTTCTGCCTTAGGTCTTTGTAGGGTCGCTCTTTGGATGCATGGATGTTTTGAATTCCAAGTAAATGAGGTTATGATTGAATCCAGTTTCTTAAAAAATGATTTGTTAATGTATATAGGAATGCTTTGAAATAGAAAAAGGAGCTTAGGAAGGATATTCATCCTGATAATATTAATTCTTCCTTCTAAAATGAGAAGGACAGTAGACCGTCTTTGCTCATCTTGTTCTTCCATGCAGACAGCAAAATTTTATTATAAAAGAGCTTTATGTTCACTTGTGATGTTTACCCCTAGGTATTTTTTCTGATCTGTGATGATAAAAGGGAAGATGTCCAATATAATGTCATTTTAGAGAGTTCATTGGAAAAAACACTTTTATTCAAATTAATTTTGAGGCCAGATATCTTTTGAAATTCTGCCAATGCTGTTAGGACTGCAGGCACAGTATTTTGTGGATCTGATATATACAGTGCATCCGGAAAGTATTCCAATGCATCACTTTTTCCACATTTTGTTATGTTACAGCCTTATTCTAAAATGGATTAAATTCATTTTTTTCCTCAGAATTCCACACACAGCATCCCATAATGACAACGTGAAAAAAGTTTACTTGAGATTTTTGCAAATTTATTAAAAATAAAAAAAATTGAGAAAGCACATGTACATAAGTATTCACAGCCATTGCCATGAAGCTCAAAATTGAGCTCAGGTGCATCCTGTTTCCCCTGATCATCCTTGAGATGTTTCTGCAGCTTAATTGGAGTCCACCTGTGGTAAATTCAGTTGATTGAACATGTTTTGGAAAGGCACACACCTGTCTATATAAGGTCCCACAGTTGACAGTTCATGTCAGAGCACAAACCAAGCATGAAGTCAAAAGAATTGTCTGTTGACCTCCGAGACAGGATTGTCTCGAGGCACTAATCTAGGGAAGGTTACAGAAAAATTTCTACTGCTTTGAAGGTCCCAATGAGCAAGTGGTCTCCATCATCCATAAGTGGAAGAAGTTCGAAACCACCAGGACTCTTCCTAGAGCTAGCCGGCCATCTAAACTGAGCGATCGGGGGAGAAGGGCCTTAGTCAGGGAGGTGACCAAGAACCCGATGGTCACTCTGTCAGAGCTCCAGAGGTCCTCTGTGGAGAGAGGACAAACCTTCCAGAAGGACAACCATCTCTGCAGCAATCCTCCAATCAGGCCTGTATGGTAGAGTGGCCAGACGGAAGCCACTCCTTAGTAAAAGGCACATGGCAGCCCGCCTGGAGTTTGCCAAAAGGCACCTGAAGGACTCTCAGACCATGAGAATTCTCTGGTCTGATGAGACAAAGATTGAACTCTTTGGTGTGAATGCCAGGCGTCACGTTTGGAGGAAACCAGGCACTGCTCATCACCGGGCCAATACCATCCCTACAGTGAAGCATGGTGGTGGCAGCATCATGCTGTGGGGATGTTTTTCAGCGGCAGGGACTGGGAGACTAGTCAGGATAAAGGGAAAGATGACTGCAGCAATGTACAGAGACATCCTGGATGAAAACCTGCTTCAGAGCGCTCTTGACCTCAGACTGGGGCGACGGTTCATCTTTTAGCAGGACAACGACCCTAAGCACACAGCCAAGATATCAAAGGAGTGGCTTCACAACAACTCTATGAATGTCCTTGAGTGGCCCAGCCAGAGCCCAGACTTGAATCTGATTGAACATCTCTGGAGAGATCTTAAAATGGCTGTGCACCGATGCATCCCATCCAATCTGATGGAGCTTGAGAGGTGCTGCAAAGAGGAATGGGCAAAACTGGCCAAGGATAGGTGTGACAAGCTTGTGGCATCATATTCAAAAAGACTTGAGGCTGTAATTGCTGCCAAAGGTGCATTGACAAAGTATTGAGCAAATGCTGTGAATACTTATGTACATGTGCTTTCTCAATTTTTTTATTTTTAATAAATTTGCAAAAATCTTTCTTCACGTTGTCATTATGGGGTGTTGTGTGTAGAATTGCTGAGGAAAAAAATGAATTTAATCCATTTTGGAATAAGGCTGTAACATAACAAAATGTGGAAAAAGTGATGCGCTCTGAATACTTTCCAGATGCACTGTATAGTACCATATCATCTGTATATTGTGATATTTTCTCTTCAAGTCCTTCTCTAATAATCTCCTTTACCTCAGAAGCATTTGGAAAGTGAACAGCCAATGCCTCAATGGCGATTGCAAATAGCAGTGGTGACAAGGGGCATCCTGAAATGATGTTGTTAACACAAACTGAAGCTTCTGGACTACAACAACAACAACATTTATTTATATAGCACATTTTCATACAAAAAGTAGCTCAAAGTGCTTTACATAATGAAGAAAAGAAAAATGAAAGACAAAATAAGAAATTAAAATAAGACAACATTAGTTAATATAGAAGAGGAGTAAGGTCAGATGGCCAGGGTAGACAGAAAAAACAAAAAAAAAAAAACTCCAGAAAGCTTGAGAAAAAAATAAAATCTGTAGGGGTTCCAGGCCACGAGACTGCCCAGTCCCCCTGGGCATTCTACCTAACATAAATGAAATAGTCCTCTTTGTAGTTAGGGTTCTCACTGAGTCACTTGATGCTGATGGTCATACAGACTTCTGGCTTTTAATCCATCCATCATTGTTGGAACATCATGGTGCTTTGAGTAGATGGTGGTGGCCACCAAAAGGACACCGGAAAAGGAAACAGAAGACAGAGTAGGGGTTAGTACAGATTTTAGAGCCACCATGAATAGTTATTATAATGAATTGGATATACAGAGTATCAGGATTTAAATTACAGTGAAGTTATGAGAAGGCCATGTTAAAGTAATGTGTTTTCAGCAGTTTTTTAAAGTGCTCCACTGTATTAGCCTGGCAAATTCCTACTGGCAGGCTATTCCAGATTTTAGGTTTGCTCTTGGAATTCTAAGGAGACACTCAGTTGAGGATCTGAGGTTACGATTTGGAATATAAGACGTCAGACATTCCGATATATAAGATGGAGCGAGATTATTTAAGGCTTTTTAAACCATGAGCAGAATTTTAAAGTCAATCCTGAATGACACAGGTAACCAGTGTAGTGACATCAAAACTGGAGAGATGTGCTTGGATTTTCTTTTCCTGTTTAGGATTCTAGCAGCTGCATTCTGTACTAGTTGCAAACGATTTATGTCTTTTTTGGGTAGTCCTGAGAGGAGTGCGTTACAGTAATCTAGTCGACTGAAAACAAACACGTGAACTAAAATCTCAGCATCTTTCAATGATATAAGAGGTCTAACTTTTGCTATGTTTCTTAAGTAAAAAAATGCTGTCCTAGTGATCTGATTAATATGCGATTTAAAATTTAGATTGCAGTCAACAGTTACCCCTAAGCTTTTTACCTCCGTTTTGACTTTTAATCCCAATACATCCAGTTTATTTCTAATAGCCTCATTGTATCCATTATTGCCAATCACTAAGATTTCAGCTTTCTCTTTATTTAACTTGAGAAAGTTACTATTCATCCATTCTGAAATACAAGTTAGACATTGTGTTAGTGAATCAAGAGAATCGGGTCATCAGGTGCAATTGATAAATATAGCTGTGTATCATCAGCATAGCTGTGGTAGCTCACATTGTGCCCTGAGATAATCTGACCTAACAGAAGCATGTAGATTGAGAAGAGCAGCGGACCCAGGATAGAGCCTTGTGGAACACCATATAGGATATCATGTGTCTTTGAGTTGTAATTACCACAACTAACAAAGAATTTTCTCCCTGCCAGGTAGGATTCAAACCAATTTAAGACGCTGCCAGAGAGGCCCACCCATTGACTAAGGCGATTTCTAAGAATATTATGATCAATGGTGTCAAATGCGGCACTCAGATCTAAGAGGATGAGAACAGATAAATGACCCCTGTCTGCATTTACCCGCAAATCATTTACTACTTTAACGAGTGCAGTTTCTGTGCTGTGATTTGTTCTAAAACCTGACTGAAAATTATCAAGAATAGCATGTTTATTGAGGTGCTCATTTAGCTGCATAATGACTGCCTTCTCTAGAATTTTACTTAAGAAAGGCAGGTTAGAGATAGGTCTAAAATTTTCAAGAGCAGAGGGGTCAAGATTATTTTTCTTAAGTAGGGGTTTAACTACAGCAGTCTTAAGACAGTCTGGGAAGACCCCCAAATCTAATGACAAATTTACTATGTCAAGAACATTATCAATTAGCGTGCCTGATACTTCTTTGAAAAAATTTGTTGGTATTGGGTCATGGACGCAGGTGGAGGGTTTCATTTGAGAAATTATTTTATGTAAATCAGGTAAATCTATCCTAGTGAAAGAGTTTAATTTGTTTATAACAGAATACTGGGGTTTAGGAGGATCCTTAGTGTTGGGGAGATATACTATGTTATTTCTAATATCATTAATTTTTTGATTGAATAATACAACAATAGCCTCAAAGGTTTTACTGGAAGTACTTAGGAGGCATTCCTTTCAGTTACTTGGGTTTAACAGACGATCAATCGTCGAGAATAAGACTCTGGGATTACTAGCATTGTTATTTATAATCTTAGAGAAATAGCAGCACCTCTCAAGACAGACTGTGTTATTGTATTCTGTTATTTTAACTTTTAATATTTCATAGTGGATAGTTAGTTTAGTCTTCCTCCATTTACGCTCAGCTCTACGGCATGTTCTCTTTAAATCAGACACTCTTTGGGTCTTCCATGGTATAACAATGCCAGAAAATTTTTTAACTGTCTTTTCAGGTGCAACTATGTCAACAGCAGCTCTCACCTTAGTATTAAATCTTTCCACCTTACTATTTACATTATCCTCGCTATTATAGTTGGCACTATAAACGGACTGATTGCTTAGAATGTTTGTAAGTTTTAAAGCTGCTGATGAGTCAAAGAAACGTTTTTTAATAATATGCTTCTCATGAGTGTTTTCTATCATTATTTCTATATTGAAACATAGAAGAAAATGGTCTGATAGACCCGTATCAATGACCTGCTTTATATCAACTTTTAGTCCTTTAGTAATCACTAAGTCTAACGTATGACCTTCTTTATGTGTAGGCTGATTAACGAGCTGTCTTAAATCGAAAGAGTCCAGGAGGTTCATAAATTCTTTTACTTTTTGGTCACACTGATTATCTATATGAAAATTAAGAGTGTGTCATAGTTCGTAATTAAAATTGACATTAAGTCAGAGAATTCCTCAAAAAAAGACGCGTTGAATTTTGGAGGTCTATACACGGACAATACTAGAACGTGAGAATCTCCATGGATAACAACGGTGAGATACTCAAAGGACTTGAATTTACCAAAACTGACATCTTTACATTTTAACCGGTTTGAGTAAATGTTTGCCAAGCCGCCGCCTCTTTTTCCTTGGCGATCTGCACGAGTAAAACTTTAATCCGGAGGCGCAGATTCGATTAAAACAGCTGCGCCATCTGAGTTAAGCCATGTTTCACTTAGTGCAATAAAATCTATTTTTTTATCACTAATAAGATTGTTGATAAAAAACATCTTCTTAGTTAAAGCTCTAACATTTAATAGAGCCATATTTAATGTTTCGGAGGGGCAGAGATGAATACTATGTGCGTTATTGATATTTGGAACAGTAACTCAGTTATTTTTATTAGCGCCGCTCTGTGTGTATTTTTTGTTTAATCTATAATCTGTTTTTATAGCTTTAATACATTGTTCATCTAAAGTAGTAATTTTAATTAAATTATTGGTGTTTATGCCGTATTGCCTAGATTTTCTATGTGCATTGAGATTGGTTATTACAGTATTTATGTCGTGCACTTTTATGGAAGATTTTGTTAAACAATTATCATGTCCTAGCACAGCAGTAGTATTTCGGAAGGGGTTAAGAACAGAGATAGATAGTCAAGATAAACGAATTACCTTAGATAGGTTTTCGGAGAGGACCCGGGCGCCGAAACTGTTTGGATGCAGGCCATCTCGCTTGAAGAAACAGTAGTTTACAGTAGTTTGATCCATGCACATATGTTTGGGCCCAACCCAAATTTGAGCAATGCAGTGAATAGGTAGTCCCATTCAACCATTCAACCATATCAAATGCTTTTTCTGCATCCAACGATAATAATATCTCTAGGGTGTTAGACTTTGTGGGTGAATATATTACATTAAACTGGCATTGAAGATTGCAAGCTAAGTATCTGCCTTTAATAAATCTGGTTTGGTCTTATGATATTACCGAAGGAAGCTCTTTCTCAATCCTTCCACTTCCTGTTTGTGGATTTGTTGAGCTAAGATGCCTGTCATTTCCTATAAAGTGCCTCATTTGGGAGCCTAGTGTGTTCTTGATCTATTCTAGTAATTTCACTGATTAACTCTGATGCCTTCTTTGTTTCCAATTTATTTTTGTGAGAAAGATATGAAATAAACTGTCCTCTTAAAATGCCTTCAGAGTTTCCCAGAGTATTTCATGAAGAGACCTCTGAAGACGTAATTGTCTCTTTAAAAAAAATCAGTTTACTTGGATATAAATTCTGTACAGTTCCCATCAGCTAAGATACCATTTGCAAGATGTGGGGCATCAAGATTTGAGCTCCATGATCAGGCAGTCATAATCAAACAAGTCCCAGTATGGAAGGCAAAAAAAAAAAAACAAATCTAATAAAGTAAAAATTATACAAGCTTTCGAGGCAACTCAGGCCCCTTCTTCAGGCAAGATGTAATGATCTTACATCTTGCCTGAAGAAGGGGCCTGAGTTGCCTCGAAAGCTTGCATATTGTAATCTTTTTTAGTTAGCCAATAAAAGGTGTCATTTTACTTGACTTCTCACTGTAATATTGTGTGAAACAGAATAAGCAGAAGGTGAGCTGTGACTCGCCTTTTTATGTCAACTATGATATCTGACTGCTTCTTTTTTCTTTCAGACACTGTGCGACTTTCTGAACTTGAACTTTCAAGTGTCTCCACCACGCTTTTGTTTCTTATACCACTGTGTAAGCCAACAAATAGTACATATTTCCTTGCCTCCACTTCACGTTTGCTGAAATTCTTTTTTTCACATGCCTTTTCCATTGTTTTTTAAGCAAACACTTAACAGAAGGTGATATTTATTTTGCTTTGCATATAATAATATGCAAAATTCTGAGAGGAATCAGGATGGGGCTGTAGGTGCGTGTACATGTGTTAAATTTCACGTTGGTTGGAATTTGTAAAGGGGAATGTCATGGAACTTGGCATACAAACGGATTTCTGTATCTGGATTTTTTTTGTGCGTATGCACATTTCCACTTTTGTCCATACACCATGTTTTAGTGTGAATTCTACACATGGTATTATACATGCACTCATACCTCAACTTTGTCAAAACATCTATCATTGTGCTAGCCTTTTGAGTAGGAGCATTGTCTTGCAAAAAGAGAACTCTATTCCACAGCTTCCCTCTCCTTTTGTCTTTCAATGCCTCCTTTAATTGGTATAGCAAGTTACAGTTGTATTCTGCATTGTGTTTGGCCTCTTGGAGTCAGTCATTACAACACCCTCCTGATCCCAAAACACTGGAGCCATGACCTTTCCTGCTGATTTTTGGGTGTTGAATTTCTTTGGCCTGTGAGAACCTGAGTGCTGCCATTGCATTGTTATATTATCTCAGGAGCATAGTGGTGTAACCATGTTTCTTCAACAGTAGTCTTTTCAAAAAGTTGGCACCAGCTAGTTGCAAATGCTGCAAAATCAACTTGGAAGTGTCCACTTGACATTTTTTCTCGTTGGCATTCAGACATTTGGGCACCCACTTGGTGGATAGCTTTTGCATATCCAGCTGCTCACAGATTATAAACCTAACACCTTCCCTGGACATCTGTTGTGGCTGAGCAATTGTTTTAGCCAATACTTGCCAATCTTCCAAAATCAGGTTAGGGACATAATCAACAATTTCAAGAGCTGACACGGTTTGAGGCCTCCCAGACCTTGCTGCAACTTGTGTCTAGAAATCATCACACTGAAAGTTTGAACTCCACTTCTTCACAATTGAGTATGATGGACACTTGTCATTCAATGTTTGCATCCTACATTCATGGATTGCCTTTGGAGTTTTCTTCTGCAGGAATAAGAACTTCATGAGGAGCTCGGAGTTACACACTTGAAAAGTCCACACTTTATGCTGACATGTTTTACTCAGTAATTTTAAACAATGTCAAAACAATGTTATGATACTGCAAATTTGCACTTTACAAAATAAAATAACACTCTTTTTTCAAATGCAGTAGCAAAATAACACTCAGAATTAAGAAGCTGATCGAGCTTAGAACTTTTCAGTACCCCCTCATAATAAAGGACTGGAATTGCTTTTCAATTCTTAGTTGAATTGTTCTACCAAACAGAATATTTGGTATAATATTATAAATCCTTCCCCCTACTCCCAAAAAATTAATTTAATCAACAGCACCTCCTTCCATAGAATATCATATGCATTTTCTATGTCAAACATTACCACAACCACAAATTCCTTGGGCTTTCCTTACACCATCTTCCAAACTAAGAACAAAATCGATTGTCATCCTCCCTTTACAAAAACCTCTTTGATACTTTCTCCAAAAAAGATGGTAGACCTTCAGTGACCATTTGCTCCATGAATTTACACAAATGTGATATTAATGAAATCCATTTATAACCTCTGAGACCTCTTAAGACCTCTGTTGAGTCTTTTCCCAGTTTCAATATTGGAGTCACCACTGCTGATTTCCATGCTGAAGGTAGACAACCTATCCTCTAAATTTTACTATAAAATTCTAATAGAATTTCTAGAGAATGTTCTGCAAAATGCCACAAATACAACTATATACAGTATGTCATCCTTCCCTGAAGAACACTGCTTTTTAAATTTTAAACTTTGAAATTCAGCATTTACTACATTATCACACACTTTTTTTTGCCTCCAAAGACCCCTGGGTAGTCACATAAAAACTATTCCCTATCTATCTATCTATCTATTCCCTATTCTTTTTAGCTCCCATACTTCACTTTTCTGTTTATAAATTGCAGTGAATGATCTTGCTACTACTTCAGCCTTTTCTTTATTTATAATTAACACATTATCCTTTTATATTAAAACTGGAATTCTGATACTTTTACTACTTCCCCTCATTGTCTTTATAATTCCCCACACCTCCACCCATTGAGTCTCTTTCAATTGTTTTAGAATATACCTTCTAGTAATTCTTCACTACCTTTCTTTAGCTTTCTAAAAGACTTATTTCTCTGCTTGATTGCTGTATAACATTCTTCTGTCCATCAAGGCCCAGATTTATTTGATATTACCTCTGATACTGTCTGTTGAAGAATATAACTTACTATTTATAGTAAGAGCACCACAGATGCAATGTTTGCTCTGATGATGTTGATGAAGAAGTTTAGAGAAGGCCAGAAGGAGTTGCATTGCGTCTTTGTGGACCTGGAGAAAGCATATGACAGGGTGCCTCAAGAGCAGCTGTGGTATTGTATGAGGAAGTCGGGAGTGGCAGAAAAGTACGTAAGAGTTGTACAGGATATGTATGAGGGAAGTGTGACAGTGGTGAGGTCTGTGGTAGGAGCGACGGATGCATTCAACGTGGAGGTGTGATTACATCAGGGATCAGCTCTGAGCCCTTTCTTATTTGCAATGGTGATGGACAGGTTGACAGACAAGATTAGACAGGAGTCCCCGTGGACTACGATGTTTGCTGATGACATTGTGATCTGTAACGATAGTAGGGACCAGGTTAAGGAGACCCTGGAGAGGTGGAGATATGCTCTAGAGAGGAGAGAGGAATTAAGGTCAGTAGGAACAAGACAGAATACATGGGTGGAAATGAGAGGGAGGTCAGTGGAATGGTGATGATGCAGGGAGTAGAGTTGGCGAAGGTGGATGAGTTTCAATACTTGGGATATCAACAGTACAGAGTAATGGGGATTGTGGAAGAGAGGTGAAAAAGAAGCATTGTGGAATTGGTGGAGAAGAGTGTCAGGAGTAATTTGTGACAGACGGGTATCAGCAAGAGTGAAAGGGAAGGTCTACAGGATGGTAGTGAGACCAGTTATGTTATATGGGTTGGAGACGGTGGCACTGACCAGGAAGCAGGAGACAGAGCTGGAGGTAGCAGAGTTAAAGATGCTAAGATTTGCAGTGGGTGTGACGAGGATGGATAGGATTAGAAATGGGTACATTAGAGGGTCAGCTCAAGTTGGAAGGTTGGGAGACAGTGTCAGAGAGACGAGATTGCATTGGTTTGGACATGTGCAGAGGAGTGATGCTGGGTATATTGGGAGAAGGATGCTAAGGATAGAGCTGCCAGGGAAGAGGAAAAGAGGAAGGTTTATGGATGTGATGAAAGAGGACATGCAGGTGATGGGTGTAACAGAACAAGATGCAGAGGACAGAAAGATATGGAAGAAGATGATCCGCTGTGGTAACCCCTAACAGGATCAGCCGAAAGAAGAAGATTTATAGTTTCCATATTATCTTCCAAGTCCAGTTCTTGCATTCCATTTTTACATATTTCTGTAAATTTTTTCCAATATTCTTTTTCAAAATCCCACCTTTTGATTTCTCCTACATTTTCTATCTTTTCTAACAAATATTGAGTAGTGATCACTTCCTAAACTTGATGTCCTCATTATGCCCCCCTCACTAATTCCTGCCAAACTGTTAGAAATTATTATGAGACCTATTGTTTTTTTCTGTATCATTTTGTGCATATATTCTTGTACCCCAGCATCATTTAGACATACATATTGACACACATCTAAATGCTCTTCTATAATCATTCCATTTCTATCTGTTGTAGAACAACAACACCAATGCACTATGTGCATTCAAATTTAACTTCCCATCAACACAATTTTTCCCAGTACTTTCAAATTAGAAACTTTACTAAAATGAACCTGCCCAATTTTCCTCATCTCCCACCCATTTCTATACCAGAAGAAATACTGATCAATCTTGAACACTCAGATAGCATTTCTGTAATATATATAAACATATTAAAGTCTCTTCCTTTCAAACATCCTAGGAAACGGTGGGGAAAGGATCTCTCACTAAGCATCTCAGAAAAGAGGTAGAAGGCAGGCACACACAGAATACACTCTTGCTCCATATATCCAAAGCGTACAATCTTTTAACTTAAAATCTTTAATTCATCACATTTATCTTGCTTATAATTATCCAAAATGTATCCAAGGCAAGATTCGTGAATGTTGCAGTCTAGCTCCTGCCTCACTAGGTCACATATTTTGGAACTGCATCAAAATGACATAATTTTGCACAAAATTATTACCAGACAGCCTTGGGTGTCAAAATCACTCCCAGTTCATTAGCAGCTGTGTTTGGTGTACTCCCAGGTGGGCTTAAAATGGAGAAGGACAAATTGATTGTAATTGCTTATACCACACTACTACCACGTTGACTTATCTTGCTAAACTAGAAGAATCCCAGCCAAACTGTTATAAATCAGCGGATAACTGATGTTCTGTACTATGTGAAATTTGAAAAAAAACAAATTCGTGCTTTGAGGATCTGTTCAAAACTTTTTTAAAATATGGAAACATCTAATTAATCAAATTTTAGAATAAAGTTTATATTGGGGAAAAAGACATTTTTCTTTCTTTGTTGTTTTTAAAGATTTGCTCTTGTTGTTGGCTCATCTCTCTTTCTCATGGGTGGGGTTTGACTTCTGGTATGTTAAGTTCGACTTGATTGTGTGTAATATTATCTTCTTTGTTGTATAATTGAGACTTAATATTATGGAATGCTATGTAGTTTAAATAAAATTAATAAATAAAAAATAAATAAAATCTCCACACCAAGCCGCTCTTTCTGAACCATTTTAGTTTCGCTGCCTCTTCTCATTTCCGATATTCATGTTCAGCCCGCACCTACCATGCACTGTGTCCAGATCTCTGACATTATTGGTCGTGGAGTAAATTCTTAAACAGCATAACTAACATACCCTAAATTAACTCTTTCTGGAAGCTTTACTTCATCAAAACATATCATTGATGAAAAAACTACCCATTCTTGACACATCCCTAGATACCTGTAATCATCCTATCTCTTTAACTTTACTCCCAGTTAAACTTGTCTTTACTTGTCATATTACAACTTCTACAAAACCCCTGTTATGACACCCCATACATCTTTTTTTCTCAAATGATTATTTCTGGTGTAACTTTTTTCATAGCCAAAGTCTTCACACACAATGCTTTTCCCTTTGTTTCTTGTTCTTACAAAATAATAACATATTCCCATTTCTCAAAGTTCTTTCCCATTCGATATGCCCAAATAAATTATTTAAATTCTTTTGTTTAATTTATCAGATAAATTGATACTGATTGTTCAGTTTTTAACTTAAAAACTACCTTAAATCTTCCTTTATCTTTTTAATACTATCCTGTCCTTCCTCACCATCTCTTGAAAAAAAATCTCTGTATTATCGTTTTTTTTATTTTCCTGATCTTGACTCCACTGCCATCTATTTTCCATCTGCTCTTCCACTTTTGCCCCCAATCTCCATGTCCAGTTTCTCCTCACTTTTTGTACTAGTTTCACTCCCTGACCTCCTTACACCAGTCATAGTCCCAAGTCTGCCAACCACCTTTCCATTTTCTGAACCCTCACTTATGACTGGAATAAATAGCCAGAAGGATGAATCAGAAGCCTTGACATCATGGCGGCCCTGCCAGGGAACTGATACACATTTAAGGGGAAAGAACACAAAATTAGCAGAACAGCAAAATAAAACATAAATTACTCATACATTCAAACTGGTACATAACTATACCACAAAACATCATTCTATCTATTTCATGGTCAATGAGTGTTGGTGCCTGTAAACTATTTCAAAGTACTTCGGCCATCAGACAACAAGAAAGTGGATAACTAAGACCTATAAGCAATCGTGTGTAGAATTCACACTAAAACATGGCATACATACAAAAGTGGAAATGTGTGTACGCACAAAAAAATTCAGATGCACAAAACTGTGAGTAAGCCAACTTCCACACACTTCAGCTCCATAAATCCCGGTCAGTGTGAAAAGTAACACATGCACATGCATGCTCCTGCCGCCCCTCCCTGACTCCTCCCAGAATTTTGTATCTTTTAATATGCAAATCAATATAAATATCACCTTCCCTATTCATCCATCCATCCATCCATTGTCCAACCCGCTGAATCCGAACACAGGGTCACGGGGGTCTGCTGGAGCCAATCTCAGCCAACACAGGGCACAAGGCAGGGAACCAATCCTGGGCAGGGTGCCAACCCACCGCAGGACACACACAAACACACCCACACACTAGGGCCAATTTAGAATCACCAATCCACCTAACCTGCATGTCTTTGGACTGTGGGAGGAAACCGGAGCGCCCGGAGGAAACCCACGCAGACACGGGGAGAACATGCAAACTCCACGCAGGGAGGACCCGGGAAGCGAACCCGGGTCTCCTAACTGCGAGGCACTTCCCTATTCAGTGTTTGGTTAAAAGACCAAAAAAAAGAAGAAAAGAATTTCAGTGACTACGAAGTGGAGGCAAGGAAAAGCATACTATTTGTTGACTTAAGCAGTGGTATAAACAACAAAAGGAAGTTGATCGAGTGACATAGAGTGGTAGAGAAACTTCAAGAAAGTTCATGTTCAGAAAGCCGCACAGAGCCTGAAATAAAAAAAGAAGTGGTCAGATTTCGGAGTCAATGTGAAAAGACGAGTCGCAGCCCACCGTCTGAGTGTCTTATGGAGGCGTATTAGGGTACAAAGAAAAGAAAGAAAACAGAGACACAGTGAAAAAAAGGTTGAAAAGTCCACTTTAATCTCATATTTTATTTCTTCATTAAAGTAGAATGCTATAAACTTCATCTTAAAATCAATGTTTAATTTACTACAGTTTCTCAGATCCCATTGTAACTAAAGTAGCATGTTAAATGCTTTGTATTCTATGAATTTTTCTATGAGCTAAATGTGTGTGAATCACTACGTGCTTCTTAAACAGGCTTTCTCTTACACCAATAGGACACAGAATACATTACTTTTACGATATTACAGCTCTCTGAACAATTTAAATACCTAGATGTATACTTGATTTTATTTTCAGGATGAAATTAATTAAAGCATGTATTAAATATGGGGGCATGGTGGCGCAGTGGTAGCAATGAGCTGGCACCCTGTCCAGAAATTATTCCTGCCTCTGCAAGATGCTTGCAGCAATACTGTCTCTTTCAAACGTACCAGCCCCCAATTACTGTCCTTCCTTTTCTTTTTCCATGTAACCAATTGCCACACAATAAGCTCTTTAATAAATGTCAGACTATCTGTAAGCTTAGAATGACGCTTTTTCAAAACTTTTAAGGAACATTGAAATATCTTTGTAGTACATGTTTAATTATTCCATCCATCTATCCATCAAGTCCCAGTAACCATACAGTGTGAGGGTGGACCAATCCCTGAACAGGGCATCGCTACCTCTGTGCCCACACGTTTTATTATTAACGGTATACATTACTTAAATTAAAAATGTATCTGTATAATGTAATATACATACTTTAACTCTTTGAGGGCTGAATATTTATTTCAAAAAACATAGTTTCTGAAAAGCAATGGTTTCACACAGAAATCAACATAAAACGTCTGTTGCTGCATGCTGTGGCTGCCAGTTTGCCAAGATTGTGCAGCAGTCTTGCTGCCAGGCTATCTTTGTGTGGCTGGGGCAAAGTTGCGGTGTATTGCAGTCTGGTTTCTAGCTCTTATCATTGTTAAATGGCAGTCCTCCCTGGTGTACATTGTCAGTACAACGATTAGCTGGGGACCAATCAGCTGAAGCTGAAACCTCACACCCGTTTTCAATCACTTGTGTCAAAATCTGAGTCTGACAAGTCATAGTCCAGTTCAGAGATAATAGGCAAAACGTCATCCACAGAGTATTTTGCTTTACTCATTCACTTTGATCTATTGCCAAATGTCAGTGCCATTTTTGCCATTGTTTGCAACTTGCTATTCACACGAGCGCAGGAAATCTCGGTCAAACCAATGAATCTAACTTTCCTGCTAGCAACAAGAGTCTAACTAAAACATAACGGTTGGTTTTGTCACAGTTTACAGTCGATTACCATCGTTAACTCCTCCTTTTGACAAAAGTCGACATCAGCCCTGAAAGAATTAATGCATTTCATCTTAAAAATGATTTCAAGAGCTTCAAGAAGATAGCGCTTGGAACTCTAAATCGACTTAGAAGCCAGTCATCATCATCTGTAAATATGCGCTCTCTTCTATTGAATTGAATTGAATTTCTTTATTATTATTGTATGGTACAATGAGATTTAATATGCAAATCCTCCATAAACTTATTTTCCTATAAAATGATAAAATGACAACAATAATAATAATACAATAAAAAACTATGAAAAATGTACAATATGAAAGCATAAGTACAGTATACATGTACATATAGTGCAGATAGTGCAAATGGTTTAGAGTGTGGTTCAGGTTGTGCAATATTACAACTGCAGTGCAAGTTTACAGAGAGGTAATTGTACTTAGAAGTACAAGCAGTTCTACCAGTAGCACTAGATGCACTGATTGAGTGCGTTTATAGCTCTTGGGATGAAACTGTTTCTGAACGTCAAGGTTCATGCAGGAAAGGCTCTGAAGCGTTTTCTGAAAAGGAGAAGTTCAAATAGACTGTGCTCATGACTGAAGCATCATGTGCTATAAGTTTATTCCAGGATACATGCTATATCCCAATAAACGTCTGCACTCTCAACACAGCCTGCCGTAGAGCTTTCCAATCAGCTGCTGTACAGCTGTTATTCCACACTTGGATACAATGGGTAAAATACTCTTGAGTGGTGCACTGAGGGTAACAACACTAAAGCAACTGTGGTATTTGGAATCAGATGCCTTACATTTATAAACGATATACAGTTAATTTCAGTGTGTTTGATAAAGCTGCGTCAGGGACATGAATCTAAAAAATAAAGGGAAACCACAAAGGAACAGTAGCACTGCTTTGACGCAGGGTGCCGCCAGTTTGCAAAACCAAGTGGAAACTTGCATGCGCACAGGGTAAGGCAGGGTAATGCTATAATTAAGTACTCAATTGTAATTGTTATTCCACAAGTTACATACACACGTGGTTATACAAATTGTGGAATAACAGTTACAATTGAGTGCTTAACCACAGCATTACATTGTAATTACCCAGTAAATACAAAGTAATAACACCTAGTTACTCTGTAATTATACAGCTAATTACATGGTAAGTACAGCGTAATTAAGGACACCTAGTCTAAAGTGATATCCAACACTAGTTCTGCTTCTCCTCCTTTCTCTCTACCTTGAAACTGCTTGTTTTTGCCCATTTCTGATTTCACTTTCGCTACAATTCCTTTGGTCAGCCATTTCACAGGAATCGGTCTTAGTTCAAGAGACACTTTTGACTCCAGTCTATCTCAGCCTTCTTTCCAATTAATTAAAACAGTCTTTTTCCTTCCTTCTTAGGAAGGTATGGCTTTAATGATAAATTACATTAGATATAACTTTATTTGTCCCCATGGGAAAATGAAGCTTTTTACAGAAGTCTATTAAATAAATAGGTGCACAATATATATAAATATATATATATATATATATATATATATATATATATATATATATGTATATATATGTATATATATATATATATATATATATATATATATATATATATATATACACACACACACACACACACACACACACACACACATATACTATGGTCTCAACACAAACAAGAATCACAAAAAAGAAAGAAAACTTCTGACTAGCAGTCACAGTCACAGTAAGGCATCACGCAGAAGTTTTACTGTTGATATAAAGGAGCCCCAGTAGTATTTCTTGACACAATTCTGCTGAATAATTTGTTGGCTTAAAGTACTCAGTGTAAGTGTGTCAGAGAGGATGTACAACATTGTTCATAATGGCAATCAGTTTTATTTTCATTCTCTCCTAAGATAGTACTTAACACTAGAATTACCAGAGCCTACGAAAAAACTTGTAGATCCGTCCCACCTTAAATCGCGTCTTAAATCCGTTTGCACCTCTCCGCCAGAGTCTTTTGTCATCTAAATGTGCTGATAAACACAAGCTCCTAGCAGCCATCTATTCCATCCCCCCACCGACTTAGAACGTGCATGAACTTCTCCCAGCTCATGCCTTGCCTTGATTTGATTATCTGGGATTGAAGTGGAGTTTTAGAGTGGAAATAATAGATCGTTATTTGGAATACACACATTTCATGTGTGTTCCATTTCTATAGTAGTCTGTGCAAACACATTTTTAAAACAGAAACGTTTTTCATATTCTAATAGTAAATGACAAAATGTAGGCATGAACTATATAATGTATGAAGCCTGAAGTCCATAAATCAAATAAACACTTTCACAAAAGGTACAAATATAACAGAACACGTGCACTTTTATTCAAAAATATAACTGAACAAAAAAAAAAGCCGCGTTAGCATGCCACATTGACACTCTTACTACAACCGCCGCGGTGGCGTAATGGTATCAATTCCTCACTGGGAATCAGAGGGTGACGAGTTCGATCCCACACGACTCTGCTTCGAGAAGTGAACTGCTCTTATTCTTACAATTTTAGAATAAAAACATACATTTGATTTCAGTCTGTAACAGCCGGTGTAACTTATGATCCTTGTAAAGGTTAGCTTTGTTTTTTTTTTTTTTTAATTCACTCTTCATTCTCGCAGTCGCATTCAGAATCAATCCATACAACCCCATCTGACAATGCTGTTTCCACATAAAGACGCGCTATAGCTCTGCAGTGTACCACGATGCATACTACCGCCCCCCCCCCCCCCACAAAAGGGTTCTGACACACAAACGCTGGCGAAGCTGCCTTCTTCGTATCTCACCGTCACTTGATTTTCTTTTTATTCAGTTTTATTGAGTGTTCCTGCCAGTCCCCACATGTTGCTGTATGCTGTTTCTTTTGTACTCCAGGACATGCAGAGGAGAGAATGGTTTCACATTATTTATGCTGTTTTCACATAAAGATGCACTATAGCTGTGAAGTGTACTGGTGACTGCATTCTCATACCAATGCTTGCGAACTGAAGTGTCTGCGTGCACTTTTCGTGGCATTACACGTGTATTTTTTGAGCATGACCGTGTTGCTGAAACACAGGAACATATGTTGGTGTACAAGTATAACAAAACAAGTGCACTTTTATTCAAGACTATAACCGAAGAAAAAAGAAAGCAAGTTACAATTGGTGGTTGATACGACAGGTTGCGTGGTGCAATGCTAAGAACTGCTGATTTCCGATCTGTGCTATATAAAATCATCACATTCAAATATTAACAGTTCCCACACACCCAAGGTCCGCCATTCCTACATTTATGACATGTGTACTTGTTGCAGTGTACACACCTCTCTGTGCTATGGTTCCTATTACAGTGAATGAGCACCTGACACTGTACTTTCTTCCCTGGGGGAAGCTGAGGTCTTAGAACTGAAGCTTGTTGATGCTGTATCATCTTTTCTTTTTCCATCGCCTTTTCCTGTAAGAAGCGATGATGAAGTTCCTCTGCAAGGTGAGCCATGAACACTCTTCTTTTCTCAGTGGACCCCGTTCATGCCTTGTACAGTACGTGTGCGTTCATCGCTGCTAGGTCAAGGATGTTGTAGAACACAGTAACCGGCCACCTGCGTGTTCCTGTTCGCACTGAATAAGCACACGCTTTCTGGTCCATGATGTCAACGCCACACTGGGGAATAAAGAAAGACAAATATATGTGACATTTTGAAGAAGTCATTTTATCACCAGAATAGCACCAGAATACTTCGTCACACTAATATTTTTTTCATTAGCATACCTTCATGTGGTTGTAGTCTGTGACTGTGTTTGGTTTTTTTTTTGATCTTGCCCAATCTCCACATCATGGTGCATTGTGCTGAGAATGCAGACAGACTTCTTCTTTTTGGGCACATACACTGTCAGCATGGCACTGGGAGATCTAAACACCAGCGTGGAGAATTGTTCGTGTACTGAACTGACTTTAGCTGCAGGTGGAAGTTCCTGTCGCACTTTATTCATGGTGCCAAGCAGAGTTGTATTGCGGTGCAGCAGTCTATTAGCCAGCGAAACTGACGTGAAGAAGTTGTCTGTTGTTACGGTTCTGCCATTGTCCAGAAATGGCTCCATAAGCTTTATGACCACAGACTCGGAAAGTCTTTCTCCCGTGGGACGACTGGGATCTTTTTCTAAATAAGGAGTGGCATTGCACATGTACTTTGTCTCCAAATCTGCCGCAATCCAAAACTTGATGCCAAATTTGTCAGGCTTGGTCGCAATGTATTGTAAGAAAGGACAATGGACCTTGCTTGGAAACAGTTGCTCATCAACTGTAATATACTGCCCTGGGTTATAACTCAGAACACAGTTCTCAACAAAACGTTGCCAGATGTCTGAAATCGCAGCAAATCTGTTGTTTTATTCACACGTTCTGCACAGGTGTCTTTGTTGCCAAAGCACAAATGCCGCATGATAGTCTGATAGCGGTGACGGGGCATCGTATCTTTGATTGCCGGTACAACAAATAGTTCTGATCAGGCATCAGCCACAGCACCAACTGTAGTCATTGCTGCTCTTGTCAAAAGAATGGAGATAAATGCCATCAGTTCAGAGAGGGAGAGGCTCCAGCTGGGGTCTGCTCTGTGACCTTGTTGGGTCTCTGATTGTCAACAACATACCTATGTCGATCAAACACAAGAAGCTCTGCAGTCGACTGGTTACTTTACGCTGTAGGAAGATAAGTAAATAAATAAAGGTAAATAGGTAAACAACTTAGCACGATACCTTGGCGAGCTCCGTAGGTCCGGCTGCTTCGCTGAAGGACATGTGTGTGACAGATCGACTGGCAGGATGATGCCCAACTTCTTGCTGTATCCAAATGGTGCCATCTTTTGCCTTTATGCCTGGTGCAGCTGTGCTGTTCTTATGTTGGACTGGACATTTCTTGCGGGGAGGGCTTCTGTTCTCTTTCTCTGATATAGAATCTTCATCTGGGCTCTCCTCTGTGTCTGTCTCGTCTGCTTCCTCGATATCGAAAATAAGTTCCTCGCACCGTCTGAGTCGCAATCGTCCATTTCTTGCAGCAGAGCCAAAGCTTCCGAAGGGGACAACCTCATCTTTAGTGACAGAGCTGTGGCCATTGCGGTGTCTGTTTGCTCAAAATATTAATCAAGCATAAATGATTCACCTATGTTTGTGTGTCAGGCTTTATCTCGCCACATCAGAGAATTCCACATCTGAGAATTCCTTGCAATTTGCAGCTCCATTCATTATCTCAAAACACCACGCACAATCACAGTAATTCCCAGTTATGTCCACCACTCACACCCACGCCCACAACCATACAGAAGTGATTCATCCAAGTTTATGTGTCAGCTTTTTATCCCGCCACATCTGAGAATTCCCTGTAATTTGCAGCTCTATTCAGTATCTCAAAACACCATGCACATTCACAGTAATTCCCAGTTATGTCCACCACTCACACCCACGCCCACATTCCACATCAGAGAATTTCCAGTTCCAGCATAAATTCACACCTGATCTGATGCTGTTCGTTTTCAAATAATATTGCATTAGTGCGATGATGTTTTCACATATATTGTCTCTTTCAGGTGTGTAATAGAATCCACAGCATAGAGAGAAGTGTGTACATTGCTTCTTACAGGAAAAGGCGATGGAAAAAGTGCACTTGAATAAAAGTGCACTTGTTTTGTTATACTTGTACACCAACATATGTTCCTGTGTTTGAGCGACACGGTCATGCTCAAAAAATACACGTGTAATGCCACGAAAAGTGCACGCATTGGTACGAGAATGCAGTCACAAGTACACTGCACAGCTATAGTGCGTCTTTATGTGAAAACAGCATAAATAATGTGAAACCATTCTCTCCTCTGCATGTCCTGGAGTACAAAAGAAACAGCATACAGCAACATGTGGGGACTGGCAGGAACACTCAATAAAACTGAATAAAAAGAAAATCAAGTGACGGTGAGATACGAAGAAGGCAGCTTTGCCAGCGTTTGTGTGTCAGAACCCTTTTGGGGGGGGGGGGGTGGCGGTAGTATGCATCATGGTACACTGCAGAGCTATAGCGCGTCTTTATGTGGAAACAGCATTGTCAGATTGGGTTGTATGGATTGATTCTGAATGCGACTGCGAGAATGAAAAGTGAATTAAAAAAAAAAAAACAAAGCTAAACTTTACAAGGATCATAAATTACACCGGCTGTTACAGACTGAAATCAAATGTATGTTTTTTATTCTAAAATTGTAAGAATAAGAGCAGTTCACTTCTCGAAGCAGAATCGTTTGGGATCGAACTCGTCACCCTCTGATTCCCAGTGAGGAATTGATACCATTACGCCACTGCGGCGGTTGTAGTAAGAGTGTCAATGTGGCATGCTAACGCGGCTTTTTTTTTTGTGCAGTTATATTTTTGAATAAAAGCGCACGTGTTCTGTTATATTTGTAACTTTTGTGAAAGTGTTTCTTTGATATATGGACTTCAGGCTTCATACATTATATAGTTTATGCCTACATTTTGTCATTTACTATTAGAATATGAAAAACGTTTCTGTTTTAAAAATGTGTTTGCACAGACTGCTATAGAAACGGAACACACATGAAATGTGTGTATTCCAAATAACGATCTATTATTTCCACTCTAAAACTCCACTTCAATCCCAGATAATCAAATCAAGGCAAGGCATGAGCTGGGAGAAGTTCATACACGTTCTAAGTGGGTGGGGGGATGGAATAGCTGGCTGCTAGCAACTTGTGTTTATCAGCACATTTAGATGACAAAAGACTCTGGTGGAGAGGTGCAAACGGATTTAAGACACGATTTAAGGTGGGACGGATCTACGAGTTTTTTCGTAGGCTCTGGTAAATCTAGTGTTAATGATCGCACAATAAGGGAACTGAGTATTAAAGATTTGCATGTTGATGATATTTTTGCAATATCTTCCAAAAATAATTTTTTGTTATTTGCAGATTAAGAGCTTATTTCACAATAATTTCACCCATCTTTTCCTACCAGTCTCTTTCCCTACATATACAAATACCCCAATTTAACTCAAAACACAGAGGTCAGGTCTTAGAAATATGTAGATGTAATTTTCCTCTTAACCCTGCACCATTCTAGGCTTAGACATCTATGGGAGTTGGACTTTTACAGAAAGAATGGAAGAAGGTTCTATTTTGTTTTTAATCATCTATTGGTAACACTTATAGCTTAATTTAAATTTATTAAATTTAAATTAATTTCCATGAAAAGAGAAAGGCTCACAGAAGAAAATATAATCACTGTGTGATTGAGGTAAGCAAGCCTATATACGTACATTTGCATATTTATCTTGACATCTTCCCAGATTGACTCCTTAACTCTTGTGTATTTACACTAGATGGACTAACCATCTAAGACAAGTTAAAATCTAAGTAATCGATGTTAATGTTGGCAGTGCACCATCTGATGGAATGTATTTCGCAATGCATGTAAAAATAAAATGTATTGTATTTGTCCTTCCAACAGATCACAAACATTAGAACTGCTTTTACGAATCCCATACCATATGACATATAACAGAGATATCTCAATTAGATGAATACATAGACATTTATCCTTTTATTGAGTTGGATAAGCTGATTTGACATGGAAATCGTAAAAGCATAATGTTTATTATATGCCATCTGTTGGATAACAGAGACTTACCAGCCGAATCGACTCACAGATACAGAAAGACTTGTCCTTTATTAAGGTAGATTATCATTTGTTATTTAAAAAACATGCAAAAAGTGAAGCGCCTGTTCTGCCTTTAACAGTCATTAAAGTATTATGCCCAATTACATTCCATTCAGTAGCTTTTGCAACTTTATTATTGAGATATTTAATTTTAATTTGTTGGAGGCAGATTTGTCTGCCCTCACATATTAACTGGTGTAGGGATATTATGTGATTCTCTAACCTTTTTCCCTCAGGGTAAATAAATCCTGTTCAGCTTGGCAGCCCTGCTTGAGTTATGTTTTAACATTCTTTGCCCTCATCTAATCATTAGATACGCTCTTCTGTTCTTTGTTTGATCTCAAAGTTGCCTCACCTCTTTCCCTGCTACTATTTATTATTTAAGGGAATGTAAATCTTGTTAATGTGTGTAATGTATGTATATATAGTGCATATCTTTATATATTTACATAAATGTATGAGTATATGTTTGTATATATATAATTTTTTTTATTTCATTTTCATAAAGTTTCTAAATTTGGTTTTGTGGCACAAAGAAGCACAGGTATGGAGTATACAGACAGTCATGAAGGTATAGTAAAACATAAAAGTTGGGTGTGCAGAATTTTTAATAAGTCCAGAGTAAGTGCAAAAATCATGTACTTGGAAAATCCCTGCTGTTGAGCTGTAGATTTTTTTTTTCTAACAGCAAAGAGCACAAGGCAGAAACTAACCCTAGATGGGGCCCAGTCTATCATTGCACACATTCAAGAAACACTCACACACAAACCATGTCAGTTTAGAATGAGCCGTTAACGTAACATGCGCTTCTTTAGAATGTGGAAGTAAAGCTGGAGACCCAGGAAAAAGTCACAAAGATACAGAGAGCACATTAAAATTACACATAGTCACTGCCCCAGGCCAGGAAGAACTTTGCTTTTGGTTATACAAATCTTCCTTTGAATCTGGTATGTCTATATAAATTACATTTTGCTCATCTTTTTCTCAGGCAAATTACTGGAAAGTTAAATTATCCTGGATTTGAAAATCTCCTATTTTAATGTGTTTATGACTACAAGCTTTACATTTGTCTAGCATCTAAGTTATTTTAGTTATATTCGAGGTATAGTATTCATATAAAAAAAAATTCAGTAATTACATCATGACACGTACACACCTTATGCCATCCTGTCACCACAGAGGCATCCATTTGTGTTGATATAAGTGGTTTGTCGAAGTGTCACTTGCATGACTTCTTCATTTTGGAGTTTTCGCAGAAGTGAAGGAAAATTAAAGTTGCAAATTATAGTCAATAAGTATGGTTTATTTTTTCAAAGATAAGTTGAGAAAGATTTGGCCTTCTTTGCCATATAGCTTACAGATGTAAACAGTGGAAGATGGTTGTGTGTTTTCTTTTTAGTTTGATGGATTTCTCTTGCATATTTTTTGAAACACAATGGTTTGTTGTTTTAAATAAAATAAAAAATCACACATTATGCTTGCACATTAATTGGGTCAGAGCAAGAGGAAAATACAGTTAATGGGAACGTGTTTACTGCAACCCCATTGACAATCTTTAAAACTGAGCTCTGCCAAAGCGAATAATTTAAAAAGATTTGAATTAAACCTGGATGCAAGAATTGGCATGTAATGTTCAAAGTAAAGTTAAAAGACTGGTGCCCAAATTAGGCTCAGCACTTCCAAGATAAATTCTCATTCCTGTGTACTTGAACTGGTATATGCTGGTTTGATGATTCTGTTATTGCAGAGAAAAGTGACTCTAATACATTTCATTTATTCATGTGCATATTTCACTCTTTGTCTTCATTAAATGCACAAACAACAACAAACATTTTGGGGCAAGTGAGGGATGTTCTTTAGTGGCTATAGCAGACATCCCACCCTTGCCAAACTGTTTTCAAGGAGGTTTTTGGTGAGGAGTATGTGTGCAGTAAAGGAACAAAGGGTCAGTGCACAGGAGTGTTTCTGTGAATTGCTGGTATTCGGGATGTTATCCCTCTTGGGGTTTTCAGTCTGATGGTCACCCTGAGAGGGTGGGGTCTTGGAATGTCTGCTATATCAGCTCTCTCTGCACAAATTGCATATCAAATCCAGAAGGAAACAGGTCTGCCAATGCTATGAAAACTTTACTAGGATAAAAGAAAAAATGGTGTAATAGATATTTACAGATTGAGATAACATTCAAAAGCTAGTTAATTTTGAAATTTGAAAGCAAAGTATACTGTATGTTGGAGCACACCCCCCCAGCTTATAGCTTGTGTGGAGAGTTTTACCAGATTTGTGCAGCAAGGAAGCTGCTATGCTTTTAAAATGAGGGATGGATAAAATCAGGCCAACACCTAAGCCTACTGAATTTTCACCCTGCCACCTGAATATTAACAACACCCAGGAAAAAGGCCCTTAAGATTAAATACACCAGACACACAAATATATAAAATGATCCTTATTTGCTAGAATAACTATTTACAAATACAAAAAATACTAAACACACCCCACAAACAAACCCACACACGACGATGATTACAGTCCTGGAAAAAAAAAATCCTTACTGTAAATGATGAGGGGTGATTCCGGAAATGGAAACAAGGGTTAAATGATGGAAAGAAGTGCACAACGCTCCTATTCAATGAACTGCTTCCCGGAATATGGATAGTGAAATTCTGTCCTACCACTGGAATCCAGAAGAATAGTCTTAGGAGGCACGCCTCTTATCCAAGAGCATCGAAGGACTGGATTGGGAGGAACAGTACCCACTGCTGTCATTACATCTGGTGGCCGAGCACCATCCTTCTCCACTATGAATGTCCAGTAGTTGAAAATGTTTAGGAGCTGCTGTGGATAATATTGATTAGAAAATGGTCCACTCGAAAAGTCCCGCCACATCCTTCTCTTCCAGTTTTATTGGTACAGTGCATGCAGACTACAAACTACGAATCCCATAAGCCCCTCCGCATCAGTGCAAACCTGTTTAAAGACACCAACCCCAATTTACAAACAGAAATCTGTTCAACCAGTGCTGTCATTGACATTTAACAAACACTCAACTGGACATACTGAAACAAAAACCCCCTATGTGGCCCCGCTACAATATGATAAGATTCAATTATTCTTGTATAGCACTTGTATGGAACAGGCTCAGAGAGGAATTATACAGAATTATAAATGTGTGTAAAGTCACATTCAAGTTTATTGTCTCTACACAGTACCACACAATTCTTTTTTTTTTAATTTTTTGTAAATTTATTTCAAGAAAGTAACATGAACTCGAATAACTTCAAAATCAATAAAAAAAAAACAAAAGGAAAAAAGCAACATCTAACAAGGCAAGAATTCAACTCCCACACAAGAGAAAGACAGGAGAGCCAAGAGCATAGGACTGAATAAATAAGGTAAAGCATCTTTTTCCCCCCTATATGAGTGCTTATTCTTCTTTTTTAAATTTAGTCTTGCCATGTTTTAAAAAAGTTTTGGACAGATCCTCGATATGACAATTTCATTTTTCAAAATTCAAATGAGACAGAACATCTGGATACGTTTTGTACAATTTTAAACAAGATAAATGTGATCAATGAAAGATTTCAAGTTAAATTATTTAGTGTTTTGTGCATATAGAGCTAGGGTACATTCTGTGTATGGCTGACTTCCACTCCTTTTCTTAACTGTTAATTGAAAGATCCTTTTCCCACTGTATCCTGGGATCATTTACATTGACTTATTTGGCTGATGCTTTTGTCCAAGGTGACATACAACATTTATGATAAAATTGGTTATATTTCTTTTGGTTTTCCAGGCAGGTCAAGTGAGTTCCTCTTGACCACACAATGCCAGTAGTGGGATCTGAACTCACAAACTTAAAGTCCAAAGCCTTAACCACTACACCACACTGCCTGCCTTGATCATTGAAATGCAGATTTTTTGAGATGTTTTTAGATATTGTGGAGATACTGCCTGAGTCTTCACAACTAATCAGTATTTCCTCTGAAAAAGAAATGGGTGCAAGGTGTGGAAAGTTGGGTAGCTTTCTTTTAACAAAAATTCTGATTTAAAAGTAGTGGAAATATTGTGTTGGTCGTAAATTAAATTTAAAGTGTAATTGTTCATAAGATGCAAATACGTCATCTACATACAATTCTTTAAATGTCTTGCTATTCCTGCCCTAAGATAGTACCATAAGATTCTTACTTGCATGTCTCCCAAGTGCTGGTGACTAGGAGCATACTGTAAAACAAACAAAATATAAGGACAACAGCCAGTGCTGTAATTTGCTTTTACTTCTTCTGTGTTTTTTTTTTTGTTTTTTTTACCCCCCGGCTAACCTTCCCATATATGACAACTAAATCACTTTTTACTACTTAAATATATAATTTTTAGCAGTAGCCTATTACTAGGTGGGAAAATACCATATTCTGTTATACAAGTTTGAAAACTATGTTGGGATTATTTTTTCTTAACCTAGTTTACTTCATAATCTCCTTGGAGGTTAATAAACTGTATTACATCTAAGAATTTTCTTTCAAGGCTGAGTCAGTGTACATATTGTAAATGCTGAAAAAAAAGTAATTAAATAAATAAATATATTTCTTTAATAGGATTGTTGTTGAGTCTGTAAAGTCTTGAATGTTTCAGGGAAATTAAACAGCATGTGGTGTTCTTTAACTTCAGCCAGGCATTAAATATTACTCTGAGAAACAAGAAATTAATAATAAGAGCTCCTTGTTGAGCTTACACAAGTTAGCTTCAGCTTCAGATTTTACGTAACCAAGTTTGGGCACCTGCTTATTTTAAATAGCACCTGTTACAATTCTTTTTATTTTTTTTTTCCTTTAGTATTTTCTGGATTTATTTACTGCTTATTTCATGTTGTTTGTGTCTTTTGGGAGTTTTTTAATATAGCAAATTTATATTTAAGGTTTGTGTTAAAGGCAAGAGTTAAAATTGTTAAACTATATAACATCTTATCATGACACCATTTTGCTTTTCATGAGGTGGAATTTTGGTCTTAGCATGAGCATGGATTATGGACACACTGCTATGCAGGATAATTGGAGGTACTGACTGACAATGTCACTATATGTACTTCTGATTATTCAAAATTGCTTAGAAAAGTGTCTGTATTATTTATTGCCTTCTTAGATTTAGAAATTATGCAACAGTATTTTGACATTTTTGTTTAGTGGTTTAGCTGCAACAGCAGATCTGTCTTTATATATACCACGCTACCGTGACTGTTCGATTGCCTGTCCAGGATTTTAAATCACATGTAGCTCGCAAACCGTTTAACCTATTGACCTGAAATTTGGTACACATATACTACGTGACGTCTACTATCCGCTTTTGAGGTGAAGATTGACCTCCAAGGTTATTGTAGAATCAACTCTCGGCAGCAGCCAGCAGGGCAGCCGTTTGGAGCATGCGTATGGGAGCTGTTCTCATCCCTACCACCTTCGCCGTCATGTCCTCAACCTCTTCATATCTTAAATCATTCTTGAGGCAGATTGAAGACTTAAGTGCCATCTTAAGTGAAAAATTAAAGAAAAAGTACTAAGTAATTGCAACAAAACCACTGACTTAATCAGTTTTAATGTGAAAAGATGCAGGCGAAAAAAGAGAAGAAGCAGGCCGCTAAGTTGGAGAAAAGAAGAGCTGCTGAGGAAGCAGCAAGCGCATCAACCTCTGACCAAATGATTACTTAACATAAAGAGAAAGAGTATGAAAATTATGAATGGTCAAGTCAAGTGTATTCACTGCACATTATCATGCAGTGTGCCATTACTGGTAAGAAATATTCATGGTAACATTTGCTCATTTGATGAGTTACAGTTCATCTCTCAGTCTCTATTTAGAAAATATCTCTCCCTTTTCCCTCTTAAGGCATTGTAGCACCTAATGGGTACTAATATTTACGTCAGAGTGTACAAGAAAAAGGGAATGACAAAAAAGATTTTTAAAGCCAGGCATGCAGAAGCAGAAGCAAGTTAAGAAAAGCCAACATGAAATGAAATGCTGAGATGACAAAGTCAGCTATTTAAAAATGCAGAGCTGATGATTTCATAATACGTTTTGGATCTGTTTACAGTAAGACAAATGTAAGATAAAATTTTCACCAAGACCATGTGATAATGCCCAGCTTGTCAACAACATACTATGATATTTCTATATGTTCATCACATCATGCAATAGAAGTTTAATGGCCAAACATTCTCTATTTATTTGAAAATCATTATATTTTCATATTGTCAAAATGTAGATGAAAATTTAGTGTCATGATTTAGTTTTTGTCATGTGTTGATGACATCACTGCTCTGCTCTTTTGGATTCTCTACTTTCATGCATGCCTGTAACTTTATGGGGGCATATTCATGTGGTTTTGATAGCCACATGTTATGTTATTTACAAGAAAATACCTTTTTGTTTAACTTGAGGAAAATAGTTTTCCTGGAAGTTTCTTTTTGAGATGATTTCTAAAATATGGGTTATTAGCCCTTACTTTGTTCAGACTGTTCCAAAACGGTAATCCTCAGCTAGTAATTCCCAATATGAGATCTAGAAATCATAAACCAAAAACAGAGCAGAAAAATATCAAAAAAACAGTAAATCCAATAACAAAGAACAATACTCACAGCTCCAACAGTCTTCAATGCGTCATGCAACTTCCTTCTGCTTTAACCTAAACAGGCAGAGGGAGGGCCCAGGCATGGTGATGTCAGGATGGCCCACCTCTTGGGGTGCTGCCCACAAAACTCTCGGAACGTAAGAGAATATACAGAAGATTTACACAAAGAAACATAATATGACATAAATAGAACACTATAATCAAAAAATAAATAATTACACTAAGTTGAAAAAACAAGGATCCGTGAACACAAACTGTCAGAACTCTAACAGTCATACAGCAGATCTAAATCACTTGTAGAACCAAATAATAACTAAATTGTTGTCACTATGTACTAAAATGTGACCACTGTGAAAGGGTACAGCCCGGACACAGACAGGAGGACACGTTCTTAGTCATCACCACATGTTTATTCACATTAATATACAGGTACTCGTCGACATACGACCTATGCAAGTTACGACTGTTCGACTTTACGACGCATTTGACTGTTTCCCCTGCCAGCTGTTGGCAGCGCCAGTTTCCCGCACTCTCAAGTCTCGCTACGCAGCAGTAAAAATATACGCAGCAGTGTTGCCCCACGTGTGTTTGTGTCTTGTTGTTTTGGCAATTTTCGATAATAATATAACCCTAACATATAACCCTATAATATTAACACTAATAGCAGCTTTCTACTCAAAACGGCAAACTTGAGAAGCTGCCAGCATCAAACCCAAAAGCTCTTGATTGGGCAGTTCTTAGGATTGCACTACGCAAGCAGTCGCATCAACTGCTTACCGCAACCTGCTTTCTTTTTTCTTCTTGAATAAAAGCGCACTTGTTCTGTTATACTTGTACTTGTGAAAGTGTTTATTTGATATTTGGACTTCAGGCTTCACACCAGTCATTCTCAGTCACACACACCACTCACATCCACATCCACAGTTATCCCAGTCTCGTTCGTGCACAAGTTTTATATACAATCATCACATTCAAATGTTAACAGTTCCCCACACACAACTGCTGACTCCCAATCAAGAGCTTCTGGGTTCGATGCTAGCAGCTTCTCGAGTTTACCGCTTTGAGTAGAGAGCTGCTGTTATTGTTAATATTATACAATAAAAACATACATTTGATTTACGTCTGTAACAACCGCTGTAAATTTATAGTGCTTGTCAAAGTTAGCATTCACACTCGCCCCGATATGACACTGCTCTTTTCAAATAAAGACGCGCTATAACAGAGGTGAACTCAGATCAGAGAAAACAGAAGCCCTCCCCGCAAGAAATGTCGACTCACAGTGTATGAATGGCGTATGGAAGAAGTGTGTTAAGCGTTATGTAAATACTTTTGCTGGATTTAACAGTGAACAAGAACTTGATGAGATTCGTGAAGAAATAGTGAAACTGTCAAAAGACCTTTCATTGGAATGTGAAATGGAAGATGTCGAGGAGTTGCTAGACCGGGAATCAGGTGAACTTATGAATGAAGAGCTGATAGAATTGGAAGAAGAAAGAGTGGCGGAAGAAGAAACAAGAGAATTGGAGTAAGACGAAGAGGAGGAGGTGCCACAAACAATGTTCACCACAAAGGGATTGTCAGAAGATTTCTCTCTACTGAATAAACTCCTCGCTCATTTTGAAAAAATGAACCCAAATATTGAACGATTTGCGAGGATTGAACGGATGGCACGCAACACATTTCGTCCTTATTGCGAAATTTATGAAGAGAAAAAAAAAACAAACAATTCAGACGAAGCTCACTATGTTTATGAAAAGAGCAACTCCTCCCATCACCCTGTCCACAGCCTCGCCTGATCTGATGAAGGCGATATCGACAACCCGCAGCCAAGCACCAGTGGTGCCAGGAATTAAATGTACAGTACAGTATTTCTTGTTTTGTACGTTTTTCACATATTAAACAAATTGTACTGTAGTATGCTGTGTTTGTCTTAGAAAGTAAGAAAATGTTGATAAAATATTACTTTAAGATGATTACAATATTATTACCCAGTCTAATATTCTTACCTAAAATTAACATAGGCCGACTTACGTCCAGATCAACTTACAACCAGTCAGTCGGAACCAATCGCGGTCGTAAGTCGACAAGTACCTGTATACAAGTCACTATGTGCACCGCCACCAAACACCCCCCACAGTCTCTCAACAGTCCAGGCTTCTCTTCTAAGCCACCTCACTTTCCTTCTCACACTTCAGGCCTCTCTTCGCCCACCTCCTTCTCCGACCTCGTCCACCTCCTCACCCGACTCCAGCCTTGATTGTCGGGAGGCGGACCCTTTTATAGGCAGCTGAATTCCGACCACACCCAGCCACCTGTGACAATACTTCCCCGCTAGCTGAGACCTCCATGGGCCAGTGGATCGATCTGCGAGGACTGGCCTTCCTTGGCGGCAAGCCGACACTCCGTAGCCTAGGGCCTGATCCTGTAATCAAAAAAGAAACACAAGGGCGGAGGCGTTGCCCTGACGCAGCCCCTCGGCTCGTCCTCTGTTGGGCCAACGCTCTCGGCCCCGATTGGCACCCCGATGCTCCTTTTTTTGGCTTCCCAGCCTGACAAGTCCTCGGTCCTTGCCACAGGACCACCAGCGGGAGCACACGTGCTCATCTCCTCCCAGCCAACAGGTTATTCCTCTGCCTCTGCAGAGGACGGCCCTTCGAGAAACGCACGCACCCAGCTGCACGTCCTCCCGTGTCAGAGGAACTCGCTTTCTCAAGCCGCTTCCTCCTTTCATTTTGGGACGCCGTGACGGTTCGAATCTGCCCATTGCAAGATGGCAGACCCAGACCCACTGGCGTCCGAAGCTTCACGGGGTCGGTCTCTCTTACCTTCCCCGTTGTGCCTCTCCGGTCAGAAGGTCCTGCAGCGCGCCGATCCTCCTTCGCCTGCGGCTCCTGATCGCACGCCACTGCCATCCCTCCTGACTCCTGCGTCTCCACCCGGAGGGCACATCGCTCAGCTGGCAGCGATAGCACAAGCTGCAGCTCTTCTTGCAGCTCCTCCAAAACCGCTGCCAAGGAGAGAGAAACAGCTGGCGGTGAGCTTACCTTTCGAGCAGCGTCACTCGCCGACTGCTCTCTATGGGCCCTTCCCTGCGGCCCACTCGGGTTTCTTCGAGGCACGAGACGGACATTCCATGCTCCCGCCTCCGACCAATCATTGGCGAGGAAACAGGACACGCTGTCCAATCCCGTGCCTGTCACGAGGAAGGACTTCTGGTCCGTGGCCATCTCGTCCTCCTCTCTCACAGGGAGACGAGATTCCGGGCAGCTCCGCGGCTGCTGCAGCTGTCGAAGCTGCAGCCCTTCCTTCTCGGCAGCTCCTCCTGCTGCCGCCGCGTCTTTGAGCCGCCCCTGAAACATAAAGTCCAGCACAGGACCGCTACTGGTCCGCAACTCTACATTTCCCTGCTGGGTTCGGTGCACACCGCCCCTGCGGCACGTGGGTGAGCTTCCCTGCTGTGCCGGGCCTTCCACAGACTTTTTCCACACTACATGTCCGCACCTTGAGCCAGGTGCAGCATCCTGCCGACTATGCCACTGTGAAAGGGTACAGCCCAAACACAGACAGGAGGACACATTCTTAGTCATCACCACACGTTTATTCACATTAATATATACAAGTCACTATGTGCACCGCCACCAAACACCCCCCACAGTCTCTCAACAGTCCAGGCTTCTCTTCAAAGCCACCTCACTTTCCTTCTCACACTTCAGGCCTCTCTTCGCCCACCTCCTTCTCCGACCTCGTCCACCTCCTCACCTGACTCCAGCCTTGATTGTCGGGAGGCGGACCCTTTTATAGGCAGCTGAATGCCGACCACACCCAGCCACCTGTGACACCACCTATATAAGATGGCAGTTTACAGTGCTCAATATCAGAAGTTTGGATTGAAAACTCAAATTACTCCATGATTTACTGTAGTTAGAGCTAAGGATTTGTAGTACAGTTAGAACCTTTTTGCAGTGTTACTTTTCACTTCGACTTTGGTTGTTCTCTTTATGTTTGACGATCAGTTCTTTGTTCACTCAGGTACTTCATACCCTAGCCTGTTTCCAGATTATAATATTTCAGTTTGCTCCTTTTGTGCTGTTAATCTTCTGCGCTTATCCTGCAGCACACTGTTTCATCTCCATGTCCATAACTCCTCCTTTCTGACTAATGGTGCAGCATTATTAGCACTCACACCACTGTGTTCAGAGAAAATTATCTTAAGCTCCTAAGCCTGCTCTGTAGCTGTTGTAGAAGAAACGACCGTCACCCCCTGGGTAACCTAAAACCTCTAAAAGAAAACAGGCAGGAGGAAGTTTACATCATAACCCATTTATTCTCTTCGAAGAAGGAGCACTCCTGTTACTGGACGCTGTAACAAGATGCACACCTTTTCTGCTAGATGAGGACTTTTTTATACACAAGCAAAAGGCACAGAATTAGATTCCTTACATCATACAAATTTTTCTTAACATCATTGGCTGCTTCAAGTTACTAGCCGGATACAAAATGAACCATATTAAATTATAAGTAAACACGGTCAGCAAAAACACGTAGATCATTAATGTGAAGCATCACATGTTTGCTTTGCCATTTTCAGCTCCTTTATTTATTAGTACAGAAGCTGAAGGCAGATGCCTTTCTCATACAGTAAATAAACATATAGTTTACTGCTGACAGCCCAATGTAGTCTGCTTGCATCCCGTCTCAGCTGCCCTGAGTTATCTGGAAACATTTTTACATTATATAGTGAACTTTGCTAAATGTGCTTAATTACTTTTAGATATAAAATTCAAACCTCTCAACTATTAATTAATTTGTCTTGTTATGATATTTTTTACCACATTACCCACATGAAATTGCATGAGTATACCTGATGTGTGTTCTTATTTATATCATCTGAAGATTTATTTAATGTTTGTATTGAAAACAGTATAACTTGCGATAATGTAATGCATTCTTATATCCCATGTGTGGAAAGATACAAGGACAGGTCCCCCAGAAAAATAAGGAAAATCATATTTCAAAAAATAAAACAAACTAACTTAACAAGTGATAGTAAATTATAAAGATAAAATAATAATTGCACCTCAGTACAACCATTTTACATATAAATCATTTGATTACCAATATATAATTTTTGGTATAATGGTATTACTCCCACCTCCCCATTTTCTCTGTCAAGTGGACTGTTCTTCAGTCTCTTAGCTGACTTTGTCTCTTAAAAATGGGGAAATGTTCCAAAACAGGCTTTGCAAAATGTCTTTCTTTGAGAAGAGTTTATTTCTCTCACACTATATGACAAAAAAATCTGATAAAAAATGTGAATTCAAGCAAATAGTGTCCAAACATAACTCAATTATTTTATATTTTCATACTATATTTAAATTACTCAGCATCAATGGAGGAAGATGTCATTTGTATCCCTCAAATAAGGGTCTTCCTTCCATGTTCTTTTTCAGTAACAAATGGTCTTTAATACACATGGCTGAACCCATACTGGGAAATCCCACTCACCAATTGAGCGATAATTCACAGTACCATACAGTCAATAAAAATATTCAGCAATAAACTTGTTAAATACAAGTTTCTGACTGTTTCTGAAACCAAGTGTTTTCTCACCCCACATTCAAGCACTTCTTACCTGTTTTTCTCTCTAAATACAAAAGTTTATTCTTTTTCATACAATGGACTAAACTTTTGCTATAGTACTTTCTCCAAAAGGAAAGAGACTTTGTCCTTGGTTAGTTGTCTTTTAAAACACAGAATTTTCCTGGACTACAGCCCTGGATGAATTTAGAACTAATCCTTGGTCAATCCCTGAAATCACAGGCTCCTACTCTTACCCATAATCCCAAAGATAATATCTTTGACATCATGTGCCAGTATGTGTGTGCACTTGTGGCATTCATGGCAGCAACACTTACAATGTAACAAGCCCCAAAGCATAAAATAAGGGAAAAGGATACAAAAAATACATTCAAGCAAGAAGAGCAAAAAACAGTGGAAAATGTCATCATACACCCCATTTTCTACACACAGATTTGGGTTGGAGCCTTTATAGAGTACAGAGCTTTAAAAAGATCTGTCTCTTGGTGTAAAAGGAGCCTGATCAGCCTCAGCATTTAAAACTAGCCTGTAGATGCATTCATTACCTTAGCACACTCGTCCCTTAGCAGAGCTGCTGGTTAAGCTATTCATACTGAATAAAACGTGTTTGGAATTTTGGTAAAATGTAATTTGCAGCATTTATAATTTTGCAGACCTGTGTTATTGGCTACACAAACTTTAATGGTAACACTCCAAAGCACTGGGTGCTTAAACATCACTATCAATAGAAAATAGTAAAATACGTATTGAATAAAATGACAATGGTACTAAAATGGCTTGAGGAAAAAAGAAGTTTTGAATAAAGATAATGTCAATGCAGTCTAAGGGAACTATTGCAAAGGATTTTGAAAGTTAGCTGTTCTTACAAAGGTATATGCATAGAGAGCAGTGCTAAGGTAGTTGAGGGCTTGGTGAGCACTAAAGCTTGAATTTGCTCCAGATGTGATCTTGTTCACAGAAAGCCTTTGAAGATAAAGTAACAGTTTTAGGTTGCAAATTCAGGATATGTGAATATCCTTGAAAGATCCTGGCTTTCACATACAGCAAAATGACCAGGTTTATGTTCTTTATAAGCTGAAGGCATAACAGGCCTTTCTCAAATTTAAATGTTTAAACACGTATGTTTCTGGTGAAATGCTAGCAAGTCTGTTTTTCATTTGGCCTTGCATAGTGGTTGATATTCAATTGCAGCAAGGTGAACCAATAATGTCAGTACCTCCCTGGGAGTGACAAAGAAAGACAGTCCTATTAAGCCTAAAGGCTTTTTTGATTCACATTTATTCTGTAGTGTAAAACCATGGCCAGATAAATGCAGCAACCAGTCTGAAACATCTGTACCTGATTAATTGTAATCACTGAAGTAAGATGCCAATGGAAAGAAGGAGAGATTATATTTTGTAATTATTTTGCTAATATGAAATAAAACTCGGCTGTTTTGGATTATTTTTAGAAATCCTTCAAGCAGGAGGTGTTCGGGCGATGTATTAGTTTTCATTTTCTGTCAACAGTTACATTTTCATGAACAGAGTTGCTTTATGGAGAACTATGCCAGTAATAACTGCTTACTGTGATATGTCAGGTAACAGCTTATTTGTGCAGGTACCATGCATGTTTTCACGTAACACAGCTAGCAGCTACATTTTTGTGGAGTTAGTTGTAGAGTGGAATGTCTTGGCTGCTGTGAGCCTTATAATGTGGAAATGCTAGCCTGGTGCACTAAATACAGTATAATATATTCTAATCATACCTCGCCCTAAGCTGTCGACTCTATCATGGTCAACTTTTAATTGATTTTGTCTCTGGATAGTGCTGAACAAAAAATGTTTAAATATTGTACATAACAAAATATGCTTGCCATCTGCATTGCTGCAGATTTTCTTTTGAAAACAATAACACTGTAAAAAGAAGACAACTATTTTAAGAGTCCTGTGCCAGATGAATCATTCGTATTCATGTTATACATAAAGCCTAATTATCCCTAGGCTAGTGAATCTTAATCCTGTCTTCATGCAAATTTAATTAAAATTGGTCTTTGGCTCAGGCTCCACAAAAATTATTATAGGAAAGTCAGTACACCAGAGGAGATCACAGCCCTGGGAATGCCATGTTAAGATTTATTTATTTATTTATTTATTGTCATCAAAAATGAACTCTGTAATGCATCTGTGTCAGGTTCACTCTGTGAGTGAAAAAATAGTGTATTATAGATGTCAAACATCAGGTCTTACTAAGGAATCAGAACAACTTCTGGTTAATAAAAATAACAGTGGAAATAATACGAAATTCACTCTCTCTTTCTCTAATTAATGGACCAGACTACCCTGCTAACAAAATCATCTTCCCTCCAGTGTATAAAGGTAGCATTTCTTGAATCCACTCATCCTACTTCTGTTAAAGTTTTGTGCCGTTTACACTGTTTAATGCTTACTGTCCTCTAGAAAACACTGCCCTCTCACACTTGCCTCTAGATGACCTTTCCTGCTGCCTTGGTATTCCCCTCTCCTGTGTGCAGAGGTGGGTAGTAACGAGTTTCATTTACTCCATTACATTTACTTGAGTAACTTTTTAAAAAAATTGTACTTCTAAGAGTAGTTTTACTGCGCCATACATTTTACTTTTACTTGAGTACATTTGTGAAGAAGAAACGCTACTCTTACTCCACTACATTGTGCAAAACTCGAATCATTACTTTTTTTCCACTAGATACAGTATGCTATATTTTTGCTAGAGAGAATTCGCCAGTAGATCTACTGCATGACTGTTTCACCAATCAGAAGTAGCAACAATAATCACAAGACGTCCGCTTCACAAATCAGACGTAGCCATGCAGTCACATGACCACACACAAACTGTCACGTCCCAGTGGCACAAATTCCTCACAGACAGCGGACAGGGAAAGAAAGAATGCTGTACATGAAAAATGAGAGCCAACTTCTGCTGAAGCTTAACTATCACTTCACTGAGTGAAGAACAAGCATGTTTTAACCAGACATGCACAGACACAGACAGTCAAGGTAAAGTGAGACTTCTTGCATGTGCACAAGCTGCCTTGCTCTAATGTTATTTTCTATCAGCTGTGCTATTTGGAGGGCAAGTGAATATGCAGTATTATACTGTCAATGTACAGCAGGGGTGCCCACACTGTTTTCGGCTTGCGAGCTACTTTTAAAATGACCAGGTCGAAATGATCTACCTACATTAAAAATGCTATATATACTGTATATACTGAGTATACTTTAAACATAAAATATATGTTGTCGTACCTTGCATAACTGAATAACCCATATGGCACAATAACAAATCAATACATTTATGGTCACTACAGTATTTGGATTTAATAATCTTCATGTGGGAAAAGGCAGACTCGCATAAATAAGTAGAGCCGAATAATGCAGTCAAGGAGGTAGCATATTTCCTCATGTTTGGGTACTTTTCCTCTGTGAGTAAGTTCCAAAACTGTCCATGAGCCCCATACTTCAGCTGAATGTCATCCTGTAGTGTCAAAGTCTCATCCTCCACTGTAGAGGAGTTTTAGGTGAAACAGTGTTGCAATTTTTGATGCGGGTGAATCACCCTCAACATCTTCCCTAAATGGATAGCACTTAAATGTAGCGATTGGCTCAAGTAAAGCTGAGTCTTGAAACTGTCTATCAAAGTCTGACAGACAATTTTTAATCTGCTCTGTGTAGCGTATGGTGTCAAGTTGCGCACACGCCTTCCATTGCATCATCAGCTCTGACGCGAGGTTTTGGATGTTCCCCAAATCAAGGCGCTGCAGCTTTGAGTACAGATGTTGCATTTTTCGTTTGAAAGCATTAACTGAGCTAATCATATTGACCATGGTTTTCTCTTTTCCTTATAGCTGTAAATTAAGCTCATTCAACATGTTGGTCAGATGGAAAGAAAATGCCAGGTCTAACGGCCATTGATTGTTATTAAGTTGCTTGTATTCTGCATGTTTAATGACAAGGAGAAACAGCTTTTTCTCCGGCCAGGGGTCTTGAAATCTCAGCAGGAATTTCTCCCTAGCCATCTGCCTCAACGAAGGCCTTTTTTATCATCTCTCCATCTTGGAAGGACTTCTTATGCTTAATGATCGAGTGACTCACCTGGAACGATGCTTCGGTGCATCTGCCTTTGCTTTTGAATTCAGCAGAGTGAAAAATGACGGCCGTCCGATTAACTGTGATTTTAGTTCCCTCTCCTTTCTTTCTCAGATCGCTTTTCGGAAGGAAGTCAGTTTCGTAGTTTTTATGAACAGTTCGAAAGTGCCTTTCCACATTTTCCTTCTTTGGAATAGCAATGATATTTGACAGATCACACAAACGCGCTTCAATTGTGACATTGTGAGAGAAAAAAATCCTCTTCCAATTCCACATCCAGCCCATAACCAACAATTTTTTTTTAAATCCCTTCTTTAGTCGATATAAATTGGAAGGCTAACTAGATCACTTAGATAGCCGGAGTTTTGCAGTAACTCGCACGTTTGATTGTGTGTGCGGGATGACCAGTGTGTTAGAAGAAAAGAGGTCTCAGACTGGCCGCCCTGTATGTCAATCAAGTGGCAAATGCCTTAGGGAGGATATATGATAGACTAACATTTGAAAAAAAATGTATTTGAATGCAACGCGATCTACCTGCACTACCTTTCCGATCTACCGGTCGATTGCGATCGACGTATTAGGCACCCCTGGTGTACAGTAAATCTTGTCACTGTAAGTAGTTTGCATTGTTCAAACATACATGTTACCTACTATAGGTATTGGCTTCAAAAGCTTTGTTGTGAAAAACTGAGATTTGGAAGTTTGTGTTATTTGTGCACCTTTATTTTGTAAAGATGTTATTTATTTTTACTCATTTTTTATTTTATTATTTGGAAATAGCAGAATTTGCACATTATTTTATATTTTTGTCTGTCTTACAACATTTCTAAAAAATAAATTATTTATTATGATCAAACAGTTAATCAGTACTTGAGTAGTCTTTTCACCAAGTACTTTTTCACTCTTTTATTTTTTGGATGGCTACTTTTTACTTCTACTTGAGTAATATTATTTTGAAGTAACGCTACTCTTACTTGAGTACAATTTTTGGCTACTCTACCCACCTCTGCCTGTGTGTTGACTTACTGTAAGATTTAACCCTGATTTGTGACATCTTTGTGGGGCCCTTGCCTCTGGTAATCTGTTGCCAGCCAGTTGTCATTAAGTCAAATCAAATTAAGTGGCTTTTATTGTCATACCATCCATAAACTAATAAGAGCAGATCTGAGTGGAGGGAATCTGCATGGAGTTCAGAATCCAGACATCCAAGGGGTAGAAGCTACTGATAAAGATGTCTTTAACGGAGGGCAGAGATGTCCCAATGATCTTTCCTACTGTGTGCATTATCTGTTTGTAAGACCTTTTGGCCAGAGATGCTTCAGTTTCGAAACCATATGGTGATGCAGCTGGTCAGAACAATCTCGATGGTGCCCCTGTAGAATGTGATGAGAATGGGAAAAGGTAGACTTCACTGAAGGAAGTGGAAATGCTAATGTGCATTTTTGGCAATGGAGGTGGTGTTAATTGCCCAGGCAAAGTCAGCTGCCAGGTACTCACCAAGGAATTTGGTGCTATTCCTCCAAGGAGAGCCCTCACTGTGCAATTGGGTAAGGGTGACGTGGTCCTCTCTGAAATCAGAAATCATCTCTTTCATCTTGTACTTGCACCAGTCTGCCAGTTGTTCCATCTCCATTTTATAGGCTGACCGATGATCTGATGCCAGAGGTGGCAGCTACTTTAAAAACAGCCCAGTTTAGGTGATCAAAACATCCTGCAAGGCTGAAAAAGCTCCCTCTGGCCACACCCTGATGTGTTTAAGAACTTGTTTGGACCAATTAAATAATGTTCTGTATGCAGGCAATAGCATACCATAAATGTGATCAAAAAACTGATATGTGGACAGGGAAATTGGCTTTGTAAGCATCACAAGAGTTTGTAAACACAAAGTTCAGTTTGACACTGCCCTGGTTGAAAAGTTCACATACTGGTAAAAGTTGAGGAGAACAGTTTTCATATTCACATGGTTAAATTTTCCAGCCACAATAGTAAAACCACTTCTTTACCTCATGTTTGTTTACATAAACATCATTTTTGGTGGCAGCAGCAGATCTTTCTTCAGATAGCTTATTCATGTTCTGGCAGACTGATCTTCATAGAATACCAAAGATACTCGGCTACTCCCTTAATGGTGGGATAACATTGCATGCTGAGCAGTGTTCGTTCACTGATGGAAAGCAGTGTACATTATCAGTTGGTTTTCCAGATAACACACACAGCTAAATCTACACAAGAGACAACATTTAGTACACTTTGCACCAAAGTTTTCAAACCTGGAGCAGCTACAATGTCTGCACATGCCACTCTCTTGGGTTTTGAATCTTCTCACAGTTGCCTAAATATGTACTATAATACTTCATATTTAAGACATACTTTTTTCTGATATATATCCAAGCTTTAAGTTACTGTATGTGCATCTTAAATTCAAGCTGTGTCCAGAATGCAGGATATTCTTTGAAACTTTTTTAAAGAAATGGAATAAAGAACAAGCAAGTTTTGTCGGCTAAACTGCAGTCCATTTCAAAGGGGTAAACAATATTTCAGTCTTTTTCTATCTTTGTTATTGATAAGACATCACTTGTTTTATGTTTGTTCAACCATGAGGAAAAGATTTATGTATGATACTAAATTTTTAAATTACTGTTTTGTATGTGATGTACTTATTATAAGACTATTTAGATAATTTTTATCGATGGTGGTGGTGATGGCAGAGGCATTGCATTAAACTGCAGTGAAACAACCATTTAACAAATTTACCATGAGTCACTTTTATGTTTTAGTGATCTTAGTATCAAAGAGGAGCAAGCATAAGTGAGTAGTTTTGTTATTTGTTTAGAGTGGTGAAACATCAGTAGTGATATTGAGACCAATCATATCATGGACCAATCATGGACATATCGTTTATACCACTAATGAGACAGTTAGTCAACCTGAGAGGCAATTCTTTTTCTTAATCTCTCTTTTGGCACTTGAATGTGTAAAGACTATCTCTGTGTATATGGAAGATGTGTTGACTTTATTTGAATTGATCAGAGCAAATTCATTTCGTTCTGGAAAATGACTGAAAAATAAAACAATTTTAAATGTTTAATGTTGTATTTTTCGGAGCCTGATTTCAGCTTAGTTGTACAGTGCCCTTACTTCCCCTGCACTTTTCCCAATACTTTGACCCACAGTTACTGAAAGAGATATGACACCAAAGGATACTGGGCAGATCCATTTACTGAGAATAATTTGCACTTCCAGGTGTCCGCAGATGGGCGAAGTCCATGTCAAGCAGTGCATTACAGGTACATGGCACCTCAGTTTATCCATGGCTGAGCTAGGCTGTATCAGTGCTTACATCGCACACACCACTGCCTTTCATGAGTGCATGCTTGTTTACATTATTAGAGATTAGTGAGATGCTTGTTTACATTGACTCTTACTTGTTATACACTCTTATTCTCTCTATCTCCCTAGTCCTGGTACATTTCAGAAGAAGCCTGGCTTGGTCCTGAATGTAGACCTTTCCTAATTAGTCTAATCCAGAACACAGTGTGCCTTGCTCAGTAGTTTTCCACAGTGCATGTCCTTTGAAGCACAAGGCCTGCTGAAGTTGTACTGTTGGATAGCATTTCAGCAAAAACACCTTCCCTAAGAATTGCACGAAATGGGGCTAATCTTAGTGGTATCTGTTGTTTTACATTACGGGGGCTGGGATGTGTTGTTTAAGTGATGTTGGAAATATCATTTGCATTAATTATTTTTTCTGTATCTGTATTTTGCTGTTACTTATATTTTTCTTAACATCTGTTTTCCTTATGTGGAAAGAGAGAGAAGTGGGGGATACGGTGCATGAATGAACTGGAGTGAATATTATTTTACAGATGTGAAAGGTAAGGCAGTGTGTCTTATTGGCAGAAAAGTCTCAGTGTCTAGAAAGAGTTTATTAGCACTTTGATACCAAATGTAGAGTATTACAGAGCTACCAAGTGTGACACTAAAGAGGAAAGTAAAATGAAGTATGCTAAATTTTCAAAACAGCAAAGCACTTTACTTAAAAGTGCACATATGCAGGCAAATGCTATAAGAGCCAGCAGCCTTATTATAGTAATGACAGAAAAATGTGAGAGCCTCATCTACAGCATAGTTCTTCTAGTGGCTGTTAAGTGTATGTGGCCTGACAAATATAACATCTGCAGTCAAATATTCCTGTTTCTATATATTGTAACTCACTATGCTGAGGATATGCTGTAGAATATTGCAGAATGAGTCCTTTATTTTATTAAAAAGAGAACAGAACAGCCAGGAATTGTTACTATTATTTATTTAGCAGACACCTTTATCCAAGGCAACTTACAAAGCAAGTTACACTACATATAAGAATGAAGGTGAAATCATTAAAGCAACAGAGAACAAGATGAAAAAGTAAGCAAAAGGGAGTAGAATTACTACATAGATGTACCTTCAAAAAGATTAAGACATAAAGACAAAAATCAGTATCCTAAACTCTTTGTCAGTACAACAGCAGCTATCCTGTAGGAGAGAAGCTAAGCAGATCTAAAGTATTTAATGAAAAGATGTGTTTTCAAAAGATGCCTAAAGTAAAATGGAATTAGAACAAATAGATAAAGGAAATCATTAACCCAGCCACAGGGGATGCACAGACCAGTGTGTTTCTTTGTGCCGGTCCCAAGCCCGGATAAATGGGGACGGTTACGACAAGAAGGGCATCTGGTGTCAAATTTTGCCAAATCAATATGCAGACAGATGACCTGCTGTGGCAACCCCTAACGGGAGCAACCGAAAGAAGAGGAAGAAGATAAAGGGAGATCATTTCACTGCTTTGGAGCAAGTCTTGGCATGTCTGGCAAGAGGACGGACAGTCAGCAGGCAGGCAGTGCCAGAGTGGAGACTTCTTGAAGGGACATGTAGAAAGACCAAGGATTGGAGATATTGAGGAGCAGAACTGATCAGAGAACTGTAAATCAAGACAAGAGTTTTGAATTGGATCCATCTAGCAGGAAGCCAGTGGAAAGACTGAAATAAAGGAGCAGTAGGAGTGAAACAATGAACCAAGAACACCAGTTGAGCAACTGAATTCTGGAGGAGCTGGAGAGGTTTGGTAGCACCTGAAGAAAGTCCCTTTAGGAAAGAGTTGAAATAGTTGAGCCGAGAGAGAACCAGTGCCTGAACAAGGAGTGGTGCAGCATAACTGGTTAGGTTAGGTTGAATCCACTGCAGTTTTATGAAGAAAGAAATAGCAGGACTGGGCCATTGAAGATGTATGTTTTATGAATAAAAGCGATCAGTCAGAGTCACACCAAGATTTCTGACCATAGCTGATGGCAAAAGGGTAGCATCTTCAAGGGTGATGCTCAGAGAAAAATTTGAGGAAGGACAATCAGAGGGTAAGTAAAAGGCATCTGACTTTGAAACATTATGTTTAAGGTGATGTTCATTCATCCATGATAAAATGGCAAAGAGATAGAAATCTAGGATCAAACCTGTGCGTTCTAAGAGGGAAATGAGAGGAAGATCTGTGCATCATCAGCATTGAGGTGGTAGGAGAAGACATGGGAAGACATAACATTGTCTAAAGAACAAATTTAGAGAAAGAAGGGAAATAGACCAAACACTGATGCTTGAGACATACCTGTAGAAAGTTTCTGTGGAGATGACAGGTAGACGCAAAAGGATCAATCCACTCCGTTATGACTTGAATCAGTCTAAAGCAGAAACAATAAATCCAAGTTTCTCAAAGGAAGAAATAAGCAGAGATTGGTTAATGGTATCAAAAGCTGATGAAAGGTCAAGCAGGATAAGGACAGAGGAGAGAAGCAGCTCAACTAGATCTAAAAGCAATAGTAACTGAAATCAGTGCAGTGCAGTCACAGTAAAGTGACCCTTGCAGAATCCAGATTGAGGAGGATCTAGAATATTGTTTTCAGAGAGAAATGAAGAGAGTTGTTTGTGTCTTAGAACAGAAATGTCAGAAGGAACACAGGACGGTAATTCTCAAAGGCAGATGGTTTGAGAGGGTTTCTTGAGAATAGGGATTACATTAGGAGCATGCCCCGATGTTGTCAGGCATGCATTAAAGCATGTGGGGGCCATACAAACTACTGAGTATGATTTTGAGTTGCTGTAATGAAATTTCGGCAAAATAGACTAGCCTGCCGCATCATTTTTTCACTTTAAATTCAGCCTTCTGTAGGTTGATAATTTTAATTCCCATCAAACAATGTGGCATCCTTTCATTCCTAACACATTACCCAGTCCATATCAGTATAGGTATCCAGCATGATTTTTTTCCCATTGAGATCTAATGTGTTTTCAAAGTATTCCTTTAATTTTTTTGAGCAGTTTATTATATTACAGATGGAATTCCATTGTAACAAAATTCATGGGACCATAAAAATATTTTGCTATAACTAATATAGGGAAAATATGTACTGTATACTGTTGTTTGCGGGTAATTCTCCATATCTCATTGTAGTGATTCAAGAACAGCTCTGTAGCTGTTCTGCTGCATCTGGTAAACAGTAAATCAAGGGCAAAGTAATTGGTTGTCTTTTGCAGGATCAGGCTTACCATACATCATGCTTGTCACACAATGTTTAGAACATTTAACACTAGGCTTTGACCTGCTCTCCTCATGCTCTTCTGATCTCTCTTCTATAGACTGCACCTGCACAATGATTCTGAACCGCTGGTGTTCTTCTAATCTGAAGATGGGAGCTAAAGCAGGACGCTTGCCAGTGTAGTGGTTCCTTCTATTTTGAATGAAGTCTGGAGACTGTACCTGCCTTCTCTAAACAGTAATAAGGTACCTGTATTTCCTTTGGAAACATGGACTCACCATCCTGTCTCTCAATCAACTCTGTGACCCAAGCTTGACAATACATGTAAAAAAGAGAGTGTTTCTTAAACTGCAAAAAAATATTTTATTTGAAAAAAAAGTCATTAAATGTAACTTTTTTTTAAAGAAACACAGATATGAAAATACAGAATGAAAATGAGACATTAGATATAAATTTTTTTTAAATAGAAATACAGTTTTAGTAACGTGCTGGACCCTTTCCCGGCTGGGACGGTGTAATGGAAGGACAGTATGGAAGGAGGCATAACACAGCCAGGATGGAACTGAAGCAACCTTCCTTACTAAGGGATAATTTAATGGATAAGGTGGGGGAGTTGGTGCAGCCAGGGCAGTTACTCCACTAGTATAATAGATGGCAGTGCTCAGCTGGCATGGACCCAATAGGGATGACCACAGGGTTGTATCAGAGTCATAGTCCGTTTAGGGTCCTTGGGAGCTGCCAGGTGGTGCTGCAGGATGAGGGCTCCACGTTTCAGGAGGCTTCTGACTGGCCTGCAAGTGCTTCAGATGGGCTATGCCCTGGTACAACAAATATTCCTGGGTCTCACATAAAAGTGAACCATCAGGCCTCCTCCAGCTGGTCAGAGTTGGGAGGCAGAAGACAAAGCTCTTCTGGAGGAGGAAAAGGAGGATTGTTTATTGGAAGCCTGTGGAATTGACCTGTAAAAAGATTTTTTATGGGAACAAAAATCTTTATTTTGTACATGGGACTGCTCAGTGTACTCTATCTGGGGGTTTTGGGGTTCAGTGGCGCCCCCTGTCTTTTACAAAAGGTATGAATACAGAATGAAAATATGTTAGATGTAACTTTTTAAAATAGAAATACAGGTATGAAAATACAGAATGAAAAGACATTAGATGTAACTTTTTTTTTTTATAAAAATGCAGGTATGAATGCAGAATGAAACCGATACATTAGATGTAATTTTTTAAATTGTATCAGATAAGTGTAAGAGAATATGAAAATGTATTATTCTACATGCTACAGAAAGGACACATTTCAACTAGGTGACTCTATGGTGCACTCTGCTGGGGACATACAGATATATGCTTCTTTCTGATGTAGTCAGTAGACTTGTCAGGTGAGTTGGTTTTTTTTTTCACTGTATTATGCTATTATGCCTCCAAAAGCCTGAATGTTGCATGTCTGCTGTCTTTAGGCCAGTAATTGTTCACAATGTTCACTTGGGGTTGTTTGATTTACTGTACATTTACTACATAGTATCAAAGTTAATGTGCCTCCAGTGTCTGCCAAATGCCAGAAATACAATCACATTGAGAGGACACCTCACCTTTACAAGTTACTTTTGTGGTGTAAAAATTAAGGGGTTTGAACGTCATCCATAAAGGACAATTTGATCTACCTGATCAGAAGTGCCTTTACACCTTTTTTCACTTGGTCAACTACTATCTGTCTGATTGTAAGTGAGAAAAAGAGGCCTTGCGGCAAAATCAGGTGCTAGGGTTAATCTGATAGACTGGTATTTATGGAGATTATTTTATGCAAAGTTGTATGCACTGTGGAAATATTTTTATTCTGAGATTGCATAATTATAGGTAGAAATGTTTCCCATAATGCACAATATATCCTGTAATTATATTGGTCCTGTGTTGGATCATTATCATACCTCACATGAACTGCTCCAGGATTCACTTGGTACCGCATTGAGATCATTACTTCTGTAGGGTCTCGCAGTATTATTGTCTTGGTCCACACCAGAGTGTGACTGGTATGTTCACAAATACCTAAACACACTATACTATGGGGGCAATCACTCCTGAGTTTGAAAAAGTGCTCCAAATAAGCAAGGTGTGAAAACGCCTTCAGGAATATAACAACCACTATATGTAGAAAGGCCTTTAATACTTCCTATGAATTCAATGGAGCTACAGTGGCTATTAGTGGCAAAACTTTCTGGGCATCAGCATTGGCAATATGCTCAGAGAACACATAGCCAAAGAATTTTTTAAACTTTCAGTTGGTGGCATTGAGTATTAGGTTGTTTTCTCTGAGCAGTAACGGAGCTTGTCCTAGACGCTCATCATGTTATTGAACCATAAACTGACATATGATCACTGATATTCAAGACTCCAAAAATGCTAGACATCGTTCCTCTGATATAGTACTGATTTGAAAAATGTCTGTAGCTGATGAACATTTTAAAGTTGACACATTTTTTTCAGCTCAGGCCCATGTGAGAGGTGAAAGTGGTTACATAATGAGAATCAGGATGTAGTTCTAACTTGTAGTAAACGTTTGAAATTGGAGAAAACATTGGCACAAAATAATATGATCAATTGTAGGGATGATGTGTCTCTTACACTTGATAGTTTTTTTGGGGTATCTTATTTTGCCTGGTTGTTTGAGCTTTGGCATAACTACAATGGGTAATACCTAATGTTCAATAATATCCGCAGCCCCAAGATCCTCTAGCTCTTTTTCAACCAGTTTTCACATTTGGAATGCAATGTGCTAATTCCCTAGAGCGACTGGCTGAATAGAAATGTCGATGTGAAGCTTGACCTGCTGACTTTTGGGTTTGTCAATACTTTGAAAGACCTCTGAGCATTTCACTCCAAGGGCCGCTGACATGTTAATGTTATTAATCACACATACAAAACGGCAATTAAAGACAATTTCTGTATGGCGGCTTAACATGCAGGATGCCATGCTGCTAACTACACAGAACGTGTCTCAGGTTACTCTATTGCTAAACCTCAGCTGTGAGTGAAACTGCCCACATATTAGCAGGGGTGTTTGTGACAGATAGGCAAAAACTTTAACATGTCTTGTAAAGGTGGAGTTTCTGGGATGGACTGAAATGTACAGAAGTCCATCATATTTACAGAAGACTAGTGTCCACTATGACATCAACATGGAATTTGTTAACACAAATTGTCTTTGTACATATGAAATATTATTCTGAATTAGTCTTCTAATACGAAAAGGTACTTGGCTTTTTCCTCATGTTGGCTAAATTGAATAGTGTTACCATTTATGCCCATCAGGCTCACACATGAAAGAGTTTGTGTGTTCTTTTGGCCGCAACTGCATATCTAGAAAAACTGAGGCCAATGAGCCCATGTGAAGGCGACTTTCCTTGGTGAGGAAATAGTCTGCCACAGTTAATATATCTAGGCTTGAATGAAGATGACCCACTTCCCTATTTGCTTCTGGTCCACCAATTTCAAAACCTCCTTCGAACAATTCCATCTGTCGTAAAGTAGCCGCACCTGCTTTCTTACTCAGACACCAAATTTATCAAATTGTTTTTGAATTTCTTTAGTGTTGATAAATGATTAAGTCAATCAGGCTTTAAAAGTTTTTTTTTTGCTTTTTTGTTTCATGTATTGAATTGCCAGGACTTGAGATTCCTGTATAGTTTCCTTAATAAGTAGGAAAATTATGCTTCTATTTTAAGAGGAAAAACTCTAATTTTATGGCTAAATAAACCATGTTAACATCCAAGTTAAGACATAAAAACACAAGATTTGTGCATGCAGAGATAGCACGATATGTAACCAAACAAGTATGAATGACAACTGTTTTAAATTTTTGAGCGGTTAACAATGCAGAAAACTTAGATTGAAAACAGTAGGTAAAATCAAGGCAAGTTTAAAAACAAAATCCCGTCTTTGCAGCAGGGGTTAATCTTTAGTGATGTCAAAATTGACTGCTGCATGTACCACATTCATTACAAAATAAAAAGTATAACATACTGTCTCAAAACTTCCATATTGGTAAGTCATTAATGTGGCCTATTTCAAAATGTGTCGTTAAAACTGAAGCACATGAAACACAGAAGTAGTTTGATCTCACAAAGATGTTCAGTTCAGTCTCCCTTAAAACATTAGTAAACACAAACTAGAAAGCACTACATTTATGGCACTAGTTGGGTTTTTGAAGCAAATGTAGAGTCCATCAGAACTACTAGTGAAATGTTGCAGAAACCACAAAATCACATAGGAAACATATTCAGTTAGTATGAGAGGAGCTGAGATGCAGTCTACTATTGTGAGTACATTGATGGATAACATGATTGAACCAATCCTGTTAAAGGGTTCATTCTGGATAATTCCGTAGACTTTCATAATTTTAATCATTTGATCACTTACGGTATGTAAGATACCTTGAAAACAAAACAACAAAAGATGTTTTGAAAGAGTTTCTGAAATAATAGAAGGAAGTACAATTGAGATGTGTGATTTCACAAAGAAAGCCATAAAGCAGAAAGAACTGCAAAAAAGAGTGATAGATTAGGATAATAAAAATGTCACTACTAAGAACAATTGGGAAATGAATTAATTAATCAATTAAACTGACGGGTTGATTAAAGATTATCTTTAATTGTTATTAATTGATTAATAATTACTAAGGATTCAAAAATAACTTTCACAAAAGAAAATGTCAGATACCAGACAAACTGACTTAATAATAATAATAAGTTACATTTATTGAGCGCCTTTCACAAACCCAAGGTCGCTTTACACACAGAGTTAAAAAAAACATTTTACCCAGATGACAAACGTTCGTAGAAGAGGAAAGTTTTCAGTTGAGATTTAAAATTGCAGAAACAGAAGAAATCTCGGAGAGACTGAGGAAGAGAGTTCCAGAGTTGAGGGGCTATAGCACTGAAGGACCTGCCTCCCAAGGTGGAGAGTCGGGTGCGTGGGACAGTAAGGAGATTACTGCTCGAGGACCTGAGAGAGCGACAAGGAGTGTAAGGAGCTAGTAGCTGAGTGAGGTGAGGGGGGCAATGTTATGTAGGGCTTTGAAGGTGAGAAGCAGAATTTAATCCTTGATGGAAACGGTAATAAGTGAAGCTGGGAGAGAACATGGGAGATGTGAGCAAAATGCTTTATGTAGGTGAGGACTCAAGCTACGGAGTTCTAAATATACTGTAGCTTCTGTATAGATTTTGCAGGAAGGCCAATGAAGAGGGAATTACAGTAATCAATATGAGACATTATGAAACAATGAACCAGAGTTTGAGCATCATTAAAGGACAGAAATGGACGGAGGATGGCAATGTTACGGAGATAATAGAATGAAATTTTGGAAAGAGAGCTAATGTGTAGCTCAAAGTTAAGTGATGAATCAAACAAAACACCAAGATTTCTGACAACAGAAGCAGGTTTGACAAGTGTACCATCAACAGAAATAGAGAAATTGGATGCCTTCGAATGTTGGGATTTTGGACCTACTAGTAACACTTCAGTTTTATTGGCATTAAGTTTGAGAAAGTTATTTTCCATCCATAGCTTAAGATCAGTGATGCATTCAGTGAATGTGCTGGGAGGTGAATTTGTAGGGGAGTCTGAACTAAGATATAACTGTATATCGTCTGCAAAACAGTGGAAGTTAAGGCCATGTCTGCGAATAATCTGACCCAAAGGAAGGATATAAAGTAGAAAAAGTAATGGCCCAAGGACTGAACCCTGAGGGACACCATGCGACACAGGTGAGGTGGAGGATTTATATCGGCCGAGTGTGACAAACTGTTGCCTATTAGAAAGATATGTGAGCCATTGAAGGGCTAAGCCAGAGATGCCTACAGCAGAGAGGCGTGACAGGAGGATATCATAGTTAACAGTGTCAAATGCTGCACTTAAATCAAGAAGGAGGAGAATATTAAGGGAACCGCAATCTGCAGACTGGAGAAGATCATTGACTACATGGAGAAGAGCTGTCTCAGTGCTGTGCTGTGCATGAAAGCCAGACTGAAAAGGCCCATAGAGTGTATTATCTAGAAGAAAAGCATGGAGTTGTGTGGCAACCACGCGTTCCATCACCTTAGCCAAAAAAGGGAGATTAGAGATAGGCCTGTAACTAGAGAGAGAAGAAGGATCCTGTTCAGGTTTTTTAAGGATTGGGGTAACTGCAGCAGTTTTGAGGTCAGTAGGGACAGAACCAGAAATGAAACATGCATTCACCAGTGAGGCAATAGGAATGCTAATTATGGATGAGCATGTCTTAAGCAGAGAAGTAGGGGCAGGATCAAGCAGACAGGAGGAGGCATTAGACTTATTAATAAGTTCAGAGAGTCAACAGGCAAGAAAAAAGCGAGTCTTGATGATGGAGATGGCAGATCAGAATGAGTGAGTGAGTGTGGTGTGGAGGGGAAACTGTGATAGATTTGATCAATTTTGGTATTAAAGAAATGTAAGAATGCCTGACACTGTTCAGCTGTATTGGGGCATGCTAAAGGAGGGGGTTGGAGGAGTTTATTAACAGTTCTAAAAAGAGTTCTAGGCCTAGTCTTAGCACCATTTATGAGAGAGGAATAATAGTTGGAGCGAGCAGTGCTAAGGGCATCCCTATATTTAAGTATGTGCTCAGTGTAAACCTGTGAATGAACTATGAGGCCTGTTTTCTTACTTGGTGATAAAAGAACATAATAAATTTGACAAACAAGAGGAGACCATTCAGTCCATAAAGCTCGTCTGTTTAGTTAATAGCTAAACTGTCCCAATATCTGATTCAGATACTTATTAAAGATTGTCAAGGTTTCTGCTTCAACGACATGACTTGCGTGTTTGTTCCAGATTGCCACAACTATTTGTGTAAGTAAGTGCTTCCTGGCTTCAGTTCTAAACATACTTCCCCTTTAATTTCGACTGGTATCCTCGAGTGCATGTGTCACCTTTAAGTTTAAAGAATTATGCTGGATCTACTTTATCAATGGTTTTGAGAATAACAAGATTAATTCTCTGAATCTGTCAGAGTAAGACATGTCCGTAAGTACTGGGTTGTACTTGGTTGCTCCTCACTTCATGGCTTCAAGTGTTGCTATGTCTTTCTTGTAGCACAGAGTTAAGGACTGTCTCTAATGCATTATAGTGTCTGAGCATAACAACCTTTGATTTATATTCAACAGTTCTTACCATAAAATTTTTTAAATATCTGCACTGCTTAGATGAAGAAAATATTGTGTCTACATAAATCCCTAAATCCATTTCAAAGGTTACTTCCTTTAGATGTCTCCCATCTTGTAGTTATAATTGATGTTCTTTTGCCTGTGTGTAGAATATTGCACTTTTCTACATTAAACTGCATTTTTTAGTGTTTGTCCAGTTCTGAAGCTTGTGGATGTCCATCTGAATTATTTTTGCTGCCTCCTCAGTGTCTGCCATTTCTCCAATTTTAGTATCATCTGCAAATTCCACAAGTTTACTAACTACACCAAAATCAATGTCATTAGTACAAATCAGAAAAAATAACAGGCTGAGAACAGACCCCTCTGATGACCCCACTCCACATTGAATATTCCCTTCTTGTCTGTACTTTTTGGCTTCTGCCAGTCAACCAATTTGAGATTCAGGTTTGTAGGCAGATTCTTGTAGCCTCTGGTTTTAGAATTAATCTTTGTTATGGAATTGTATCAAAAGCTTTTTCAAAGTCTGAGTAAATTAAGCTGTATGATTTGTTTTTGTCAACTATTGACATTGTCTAGTCTAAAAGATTGGTTTGGCAAAATCTTTCTCTTATAAACTCATGCTGGCTGTTATATAGAATGTTATTTTCATATGAATTTTTCTAGTGTATTTCTTATTATGGTTTCCATCATTTTGCATGGCACAAAAGTAAGACTTTTTGGTCTATAATTACCAGGATCCATTTTGTCTCCCTTCTTGAGATTTGCAACTTTCCAGTCCTCACATACTTCTTCTTTCTCAAGTGATTGCCCAAATATACCTAATATGGGTTTATAGAATCTGTTCCTTGGAGAGTTGCAGTCAGGGCAGCTGATGGAATGGTCCTTACGGATGACACTGTAGTTATGACCCGTAAGGCTGGCTACTTTGAGCAGTTGTTCAAAGCTGATCCTCCGGCTAGGACGTTGGATATCTCTGGGTCCGTGGTTCTTGAGGCTGATCCTCCAATTAGCTGTGAACCACCCAATCTCACTGAGATTGCACAGGTGGTGAACCAGCTGAAGGGAGGGAAAGGCTGCAGGGATCTGTAGTATCTGGGGTGAATTTCTCCAGGCTGGTGGTAAGGCTATCTTCCTGGCATTACAAGCAATCATTGCTTCCATTTGGGAGACTGGCATCATCCCAACTGAGAGGAAAACGGGACTTGTTGTCCCTATACGGAAAGTGAAGGGTGATCCGCCTGGATTGCAGCAACTACAGGAGGATAACACTGCTCTCGGTGCCGGGTAAGGTCCTTGCTAGGGTCGTCCTCAATAGGATCTCTGATCACTTGCTCACCTACCAGCAACCGGAACAGTCTGGTTTTACGCCTTAGAAGTCTACCATCAACCGCATCCTGGCACTGAGGATCATCATGGAGCACAAACGTGAGTATCGGCAGAGTTTCTTTGCAGTCATTGTCGATTTTTGCAAAGTGTTCTACTCAGTTGCTCAAGCTGCCCTATGGGACATCCTGAGGATTCACAGGATCCCCTCGAGGTTGCTGGATATCATGGCCTCATGATATCATACCTGTACACTGGTACTGTGAGTGCTGTGCAGAGTGGAGGCAAGACCTCTGCATTTTTCCCAGTTGATTCTGGGGTTCGTCAGGGGTGTGTTCTTGCTCCTACTCTGTTCAATGCTTGTATTGACTGGGTGTTGGGCAAGGTTGTGGGGTCCAGCGGCTGTGGGGCATCTGTTGGTGAAGAAAGGTTCACAGATCTTGAGTTTGCTGACGATGCTGTGATCTTCGCATAGTCAATGGAGGCTGTGATCGGGGCACTCGAGAGACTGAGCGAGGAGTCTGAGTGTCTGAGCTTGCGAGTGTCCTGGATAAAACCAAGATCCAGGCCTTTAATGACCTCTTGGGCACAGCCATCAGCAGTGTGTATGTTTGCGTTGAGAGTGTTGACATTGTTGAGAGGTTTACTTGCCTTGGCAGTGACATTCATGTCTCTGGTGACTCTTCCTATGAAGTCAGTAGACGGATTGGGAGAGAATGGGGGGTCATGAGGTCGCTGGAAAGGGTTGTGTGGCGTTCCCGATATCTATGCAAAAGGATGAAGGTCCAAGTCTTAAGAGTCCTGGTGCTTCCTGTCTTGCTATATGGTTGCGAGACATGGATGCAATCCAGTGACCTGAGACGAAAACTGGACTCCTTTGTTACTGTGTCTCTCCGGAAAATCCTTGGGTACCATTGGTTTGACTTTGTGTCGAATGAGCGGTTGCTCATGGACTCCCGAATGAGGCACATTACCTGCATTGTGAGGGAGCGTCAGTTACGACACTACGGCCTTGTGGCGCGTTTCCCCGAGGGTGATCCAGCTCGTAAGATCCTCATTGTTAGGGACCTGAGTGGCTGGACCAGACCAAGGGGTTGCCCACGTAACACTTGGCTGCGGCAGATAGAGGGTCATTTCCGGAGGGTGGGACTGGACTGTATGTCTGCCTGGGGGGTTGCAAACTGGGATCCCAAATTGTTTCGTTGTGTAGTAGGTGTGGCAACGCACTGTACCAGTGCATGCTCCCCAACTTCATTTGACTTGACTTGGTCTATAGGTCTGGGAATTTATCACACTTCAATATATCAATGGCTTCAATCACATCTGAATCGTCTATTCTAAAAACTATACAGTCTGAGCTTTTTACTTCTATATGGGGTATTTCATTTGTTTCTTCCTTTACAAATACTTGTGTGAAAAATTTGTTCAGTTCATTTGCTATTTCCTTCTCATTTTTGTTGATTTCTCCTTTTGTGTACCTGAGGGTTCTTAAATTCTTTTTTATCATCTCTTTTATTAGAGTAGTACTTGAAAAATGACTTGCTGTTTATATTGAACTCATTAGATATTTAATTTTTTCAGCTTCTCTTTTGACTTTTGAATGTCAGTTTTAATGTAGTCTCAGAGTCAAAATTATTTGGCTGTTTCATAATTTTCTTCTCAGTGATTTTTTTCAGTTTTACCTTTTTAATAATGCCCTTATTTATCCATTTTGGCCTATCTTTTAGTCTTTTTGCTTTATTAGTTTTCAAAATATACTTTTTTAAGCCTGGGTCAGAAGGTCATTGAAATGACACCACCTATCATTTATAGTTGCTGTGTTTTTACTTTCCCATTCTGTGTTTCCTGGAGACTTCCTTATCCCCATGAAGTCTACTTTCCACTGATTATACTGTACTGTACATCTTTGTTTTGGTAAACCTTTGTGTGTTTTTAAAGATGATCTCAAATTTTACCATGTTGTTATCACTGTTGCTTAAAGTATCAATAACTTCTTTTTTTATTTCCTTGTCTTTACTGTTTGAAAAGATGAGATCTAGGCAGGAATTACCATATGTTGGACACCACATGTTACCACTTTAAAATTTTTCTAACAATTGTGAAATGGATGATGCTTAAAACATCACAGTATTTACTAATTCATTTGATGACGACTTTGTAATGTTTGGTTTTAATTTTGCCACTTCTTAAACACATTCATATCTCGGATTGATATCCATCTTGAACCTAATGCTGATGGAAACTTGATAATTTAAACATTTGTTTAGATTAATAAAAGGAAAGTATCTATGAATTTACTTAATGCAGGCACATGCCTACATTAAATCAATCAGTCTTTGGTAATCATATAATATTCTTTCTTAATTCCATACTTAAATCCCACCAAGTTTATAAAAATTCCACCTTTAGTTGTTACAAGGGGTCTGACCTCTCAGACCCCACATTTCTCTTGAATTACATTATGTTAAATAGAACATTTACGTTCACAAATGAATAGTTAGAACAGCATGATTCTGAGAAATGAGATGAGGCATCATTTGTGTTTGGGTAGTTCACAGTTAAAGAAACATACACATACTCCTTTGTCTCGCTTCTGATACATGTATTCAGGCAATCTATCACACTTCCCATGTTTTAGAAAGTTGAATTATTCACAATAAGTGACTGGCAGAGCACAAAATATGAAGTTTTCATCAGGGATATCAAGCAAGAATTCAGCTCCCAGTTTAGAGAATTCAGAAGAGGGTAAAATGCCCCGGCCCTATTTGCACCCCCTTTTTTACTCTGTGGACACACAGTTACAGCAACTGGAGCTAACTGAGTTCCCATATGACTCTGAACTAAAAGACAAATACAACAAACTTTCCCCGAAGGAAGTCTAAAACTGTCTTCCACCAGAAAGATAACTAGTAATTTAAAGACATGCTCAAATGACGCACTCCCTCTTTGGAAGCACTTACATCTGCTAAATAGTCGTATAAACGTTGAACAAGATTAGAATAAGCAGATCTCTGAAATGTTTCTCGACCCTCTTTTAGTCAGTGCTGGCCTGGCATAGACACATTCTTAGAGTCTAAGAGTAAGCTTCATGCAGCACATTAATAAGGGTTGATATTTCTAATAAAAATAAAAAGTAATTATCAATTTGATCATCTGGGTTTGGCCTAAACAACAGCTTGAATTAAACTGGTGTGTTCAAATTCTTGTACAAATAATATGACTCACACATTTTACGAAATTGTGTGGTAAAGAGCAAAGATATTTGCTTCACTTTCCCTTTTTTGTAAATTGCTCTTGAGCTGCACTTTCATTGTTTGCTGTGATAAAGGCACTATATTGGCGCCGACCCGACACAGACTGACACCAGAGGCATGGGCTAAATAAACTAAAAGTCTTTATTTTCTTCAGCCGTAGGACACATCTTTCCCATGTCCCACTGGCCCTACACAGTCCCCAAGCACAAATTCACCCAATACTTCCACTCTTCTTTCCTCCACTCCTCCCAGGGCAGCTTCGTCCTCCTACTCCCGACTCTGCCGCCCTGAGTAGTGGCTGCAGGCTCCCTTTATACTCCACCCGGAAATCCTTCAGGTGGTAATTAACCTCAGTTAGACTGCACTTCCAGGTGTGTCTACATTGCTGCCCATACGGGCTCAGGAAGCCTTGCAGCTCCCCCTGGCGGTGGCCACAGAGCCCAACCAGGATGAGCTCCAGGGTTGTGTGTTACTGGCCCTGATGCAAGCCTGAGGGGCTCCCACCAAGTGTTCTGTGGGACGTAGCGTGCATCCCATTGCTGCTCCCCCAGATCCATTGTAGAAGGGGCATACCGGCCGGGCATGGGTCCTGGCCGTCTGCCACACTGCATAACAGTGCAAAAATTCATAGTGGTAATTCAAAACAAGCTATCTCGATGGACATGTTACTTTATTTTTTTTAACTAGACACATCACTTCATTATGTATTGTTGATAATGGATTTTTAAATGTTTTCTGTCTTAAAGAAACACTTGGATGCTAGTTGGGACTCCCCTGCTCTGATGAATTATTGATCTTTCAACCAATTGCAGTTTTAAATTGTCTCTTTGTTTTGGTTTCCTTGAAAACAATTCTGCACATTTATGTACATCACTATTTCTAGTTATAAATTATTTTAACCCTTATAATGATGATGATACATAACACTTTCTGAAGAAAAATGTTTTTTGTGGGTTGCTACCATTTTGTATTTGTTTTTTTTTTTTGGGCATGGCCATAATTTTTGATCGCATGATACACAATCATGGGATGTATTTTGTCTTTATGGTTAGCCAATATAATATGCCACTACACCGCAGAATTATTCTAGCTTTGGGATATTTAAAACAACTTGAAGTAGTTTTCTACTTCTTTTTGGTTAGATCAAAAGATTCTCTTAGTTTGTGTCGACATTTTTCCCTTTTGTCATTTGTTAATAGACAATATCTCAATTTGTTCCCTTATAGAAATTAACACTGAAGTTGTTTCCTGGTTTTTGACTGTTTTTACCTGTCAGGATCTTTAAAATGTTCATTGTAAATGTTGGATGGTTTAGTGTACCTGTTGTGTTTTTCTGTTTGTTTCTTGCTGATCTCCCGTTGTTTTCAGGGGTCTCAGTTATAAAACTAAATTTCGAGCATGAACATAAGCGAACACCAAAAACCATTAAAATAAATATTACTAAAAATTTAACTATAAAACCTGGTGTATGCACATTTCTAAAAATATACCTTCATAAATCACTATCATCTTGTAAATGTGCATACTTAAACATGCCTCAAACTCTGCCTCTGTATTCTGGGGGTCAGGGAAAGGTGTAAGGCACAGCGGGTAGCTGCTATTACCTGACACATGTAAAGACATGATTGTTGTTACAATGGCCATATGAAAAACTGAGAGTCTCCTTAACAAATACCAACCACCATGTGCAGCTATATCATGTCTGCCAAAGCTACATTGCCTTAAAATAAATGAATCACAGGTTGCCCAAGCCAACGAACCATTACGTTTGTCGGTCTCACTTTGAGATCACAGATCACATGTACATTAATGGAATGTAACTACTGTACTTACAGTTAACAAAAGCAGCTTCATTCTCATTAGATTCCCTTATTGTAATATGAGTGCAATGAAGTGCTCCGATCAGGAAAACTGCAGACCGCTGCAAAATTCATTTTTATTTTGGCAAAAACATATTATGTTTTATGTATGCACAACCACATCATTCAAAAACTGAATGTAACACCTTGCTTATCGGTTAATAGCTTCCACCACTTCAGACATGGTGGAATGAAGCTTGGCTGAGATATTTCTGACCTTTCGCCCAGTTCCCTAAGAAGTGACAACAGGGAGCCTATATAAATTGACAACAAACCAACAAAACTCTTCAGTGCAAATATACAGCATTGAACCTCTTTAAATGGAACTACAATTCAGTCTGTACATCATAACTATCACTTTTGAGGTGTAATATGTTTGTCACATCAATGCAAATTCTAATAACTGCTCAGTGATGAATTATCATAAGTGCAATTTATCATTTACCTGCTTTAGCTGCATTTTCCTACTTAATCTGAGGTTTTGTCATTTCCTACTTTCTCTGAAATTTTGCTTACTAATGGTGCATACAGAGTTGCTGCATATATACACATATTCTTCTGTCAAGATTTCTTTTCTAAATCGTGACATTTGCATGGGAAGCTGTGTACACACATTTCAAGCCTCATTTTGTTGGTACACAAGTTTTATAAATCTGACTGCAGGGATCCATGATGGGGACTGCATCATGAATTAGTGGGCATTTGCGGCTCTTTTGTGGACAGGAGGTTTCATGGGGGGGTGGTCATTTGCTCGTGAAGGCTTCCGTTGGATTTTTTTTTTTTGTTCTTTATTTCGCCTTATACAATTTCTTGCATTAGGAATTTGGTAGTTTTCGCATACCCCTTGGGGTCAGAGCGCAGGGTCAGCCATTGTACAGTGCCCCTGGAGCAATTACAGGTTAAGGGCCTTGCTCAAGGGCCCAGCAGAGCAGTGGCCTTTTGGCAGTGACGGGGATTCGAACCGGCAACCTTCGGGATACCAGCGCAGATCCTTAGCCTCAGAGCCACCACTCAAAGAAGATCTGGTAGCATTGTCAGATTACCTGATATTGTTTTTTTTTGGAATTGTGATGTGTCTATTTTTATTTTTTTTTAATTTTTATTGATTTTATTGAAATCACACAACATTCTATACAAATAGATCAATTTTACAAGAATAGGATTGAAGATGAATCAATGTCTGCGGTGGGTTGGCACCCTGCCCAGGATTGGTTCCCTGCCTTGTGCCCTGTGTTGGCTGGGATTGGCTCCAGCAGACCCCCGTGACCCTGTGTACGGATTCAGCGGGTTGGAAAATGGATGGATGGATGGATGAATCAATGTGTCTATTTTTTAAAATTGGTTTCTAGACATTTTAAATGACCCTTTTCATCTATTCCTATACTTTCAAATTTTATTTTTCTTTTATTTTTGTGAACATTTGCTTATTTTGTGCTTCTGTTTCCTTTTTGTTTAAAGATGTTACCTGTTCAGTTTTTTCAACACAGTGATATATTACTACTCATTTAGTAGCTACTCCAAGTAGACAGTTGACTACAATGTACTGTGACTACTGCTTGTAGGAGAAAAAGTCAGAGTATTTATTAGATGGATTAGGAGATGGACCGTAACCATAAATGTAGTGAAAGTCAATACTAAATTTATTATCTACAACCTCTGATCCATCAAGCACGTGGCATTGGCTATTTAAAATGTCACACCACACCCCAGCAACCAAATGATTATTTGTGGTAACAACTCCACAAAATGGTGGTGCTCATGGAAATATTAAAACTTCAAAGTTTAATAATGAGCATGCTAGAAAAAGTTGTTTTAACTTTAGTGACATCATACCAGTCAAGGGAGAAACAAACCTTTCAATGGTCATTGAAGCAAAACAGTTAACCTTTTTATATGTATTTTTTTAGGCCTGTGACAGGATCTGATTGTGACACTACCAGGATAGATATGGCTCTCAAAATCCTCTTTTAGAAGAAGTACGGTCAAATTTAGGGAAATAAAAGTTGACAATATGCTGCATATTTCCCACAGGTTAAGCACTGTTGTTAAAAGAACATAAAAGTTTCTTAAAATGTGAAAGGAATAATAATTTTAAAGGCCCCATAAACACATGGAAATTATATTAAATGATACTGTACCCTTCATAGCAGCTTTGTACAATAAATAAAGAGTTGTCAGCGGTCATAATGTTTTCTTAAAGTTTTAAAGCACCGTATGTTGGTATTTTTAGAAGCTCAGGGCTCATAATACTCTCTTTTCCATGAAAAATGTATTTGACAATAAATTTTTTACTTTATGGTGCAATAAAGTTAAAATGTGTGGTTCTATGAAATTGTCTTTTGCTACCTCAATATACAAACTATAATATCTTCAGCAACACCTAAAATATAGTCACTTTAGGTTCCCTCAGAATTTCTTAATTCTTAATTTTGTCTTTATATTAAATATAATACACTGTACAATACAAAAAAGGTGATAGAAGATATTGATTGTTAGAAGTAACAGCTGATTAAGTGCCACTTATTTCTTATTTTCCTTTTGCTTTGCTGCTTGCCACTTTCTCCTATAGATCCCCCCTTCACTCAGTCCATCCACTCTTTCTTTGGTTATCCACTTCTCCACTGTCCTGACACCTCCATATCAATTATTCTTCTCTCTTTTTGTTTTCCTTTCTTCTCATGACATTGTCATGCCACTCGAACCTTCTTTCTTGTATTTTATGGGGTTTAAGTGTACCTCTATTTCTCTTATTCTTAACCCTATCAAGCTTTGTTACATCACACGTCCATCTCTACATCTTCATTTCTGTAGCATCCAGTTTCCTTTCATGTACCTTTTTAACTGCCCAGGTTTCTGATCAGCTGTTTTACACACTTAACCTTTTACTCTTGTACTGATTCTTCTGTCACATAATACTTCCAATATCTTTTTCCAATTTTTCCAACCTGATCACATTCTGCGGCTTATTTGTAAATCCAGCACTCCATCCTTTGTTATTTTTGATCCAAGATATTTGAACTTTTCTACCCCTTTAATCCCATTTCCATGGAAGTTAACTTCTCCATGTAGTTCTTCTCTCTTAACTATATTAGATATTTTGTCATTTTTCTGCTAATCTTCAGGTCTCTGTCCTCCATGGCTCTTCTCCACTGCTCCTGTTTCCTTTCCACAGAATTCTTAGTGTTACCATATTGCATGATATTATCTGCAAATAGCATGCATCAGTGGGTCTGATCTCCTATTCAACCTATCACTGTCAATATCACCCATAACTAGAGTAAAAAGATATGAGCTTAATGATGGTAACCCAACGTTAACTGTAAATCCATCTGCTATTCCTACTGTACTTCATACTTGTATGTAGGCACTCTCATACCTATCCTTGCATAATTCTGTTGTACTCCCTTCTCTCTCATACATCTCCACATTTCTTCCCAGGGAATTCTATATTCTATCCAAATCTATAAATATCATGTATAGCTTTGTTTCTCTCTCTATGTTTCTATAATTTGTGTCATGGTGAAAATCGCATCTCTTATACCTTTTCCTAGTATAGATCTAAACTGTTTTTCTCCTATTGTTGTTTCTCTTCTCAGCCTTTTATCTATTAAATTTTCCCATATTTTCATCCATCCATCCATCCATTTTCCAACCCGCTGAATCCGAACACAGGGTCATGGGGGTCTGCCGGAGCCAGTCCCAGCCAACACAGGGCACAAGGCAGGAAACAATCCTGGGCAGGGTGCCAACCCACTGCAGGACACACACAAACACACCCACTAGGGCCAATTTAGAATCACCAATCCACCTAACCTGCATGTCTTTGGACTGTGGGAGGAAACCGGAGCGCCCAGAGGAAACCCATGCAGACACGGGGAGAACATGCAAACTCCACGCAGGGAGGACCCGGGAAGTGAACCCAGGTCCCCAGGTCTCCCAACTGCGAGGCAGCAGCGCTACCCACTGCACCACTGCGCCACCGTGCCGCCCCCATATTTTCATTGTATGTGACATTAGCTTTATACTCTTATAATTATATATTCAAATATTTTACAATATATATTGTAATGACTTGGTAACTAAGGCCATAAATAGACCCAGCTTAAACTATTTAAGCACTGTAAGTGGACTGGTAGAGAGACAGACAAAGAGAAAAAAATGGTCATGAAGGCTATTAAAAGGCTGTAGCTAAAAAGTGCTGATATGCTCCTTATTTGGTAATGGTCAATATATGGCTAGTGACTACAGTGCTTCTAATAAAATTACTGTCTTAGCACCGAATGAAAGACACCTCTGCTGCCCATGCTTAGGAAAATGCTCTCAGCTCCCCTGAAATGGATAAAAGAATGATCAGGAACCTCGCTACTGCATCATACTTTGCCAGGGCTGTGCGGCTGGACTTCAACTCCTGGCATCACCTTCTGGTTCCCCAGTGGGTGCTGATATGATGGGCTGCTGAAATATAGCACCTGGAGGGAATAAAACAACCCTCAGTGACTGTCCTTTCCTGTCCTCTTTTATCCTGACCAGGATGTCCATCCATCCATTATGGCAGCCTTGTCCGGGTGCGATATCCTTTCCTCTCTTGGCCAGGATGCCTTTCTGTTCACTTGGAGCCTCCTGTCCGGGTAAGGGATCTTCCCGACACCTTGCCATGATGCCTATCCATCCTGTGTGCCATCTTATATATATAGGTTTAGTAAAGGTGCAGTCTTTAAAGAACATATTCCCAGGGAGCGTAAGCCCGCTGTTGGATACATTGAGTCATCATGTTGTCACCATGTATTATTTTCAGTTTTTCCCTATTTAGTAGTACACCATTGTCTTAAGCATTAGTACTCAGTATGAAATTTAAGGTTTAATGCTTTGTTTTGAATCTGCATCCTTATTTCTTGAAGTATGATCATTATTACTTGAGAAACTTTCTTGGTTTTTGAACTTTGATGATTTAAATTTTTTAATGTTAAGGTTCTTTGTTTGCCTTTGAGTTTCTTTCTTTATATAACTACTCATCTCATTGAAAGCTTGTCCATAATTAAGCAATTAACTTTACTAAATTAACTTGTTGGAGATTCTGCTATTTTTCCTTTCTTTTTAGCTCCAAATAATAATAGCCAGTAATGGAAGAACCCATTGAGGTAGTGAATTTGGGGAGGGATCAATAATGGTACAACACTGAAGGATAAGATGTTATTTGGATAGGTGGTGAGAACACTGTGCAGTTGCCTGTTCCATTCAGGCCCTAACAGAGATTCTGGGATGCTTCTAGAGTTGTGATCTAGATTGTTTGATGGTTTTCTTTATCATGTTCTCCTGTGTCCTTTTCCAGATATCTTGTACAAGGAGTTATATTAGAATTAAATTATTGGAGAACCCATTTCTAACATTTTAGTTTGCTTTGAAGTAGTTACATTTATTTCCCATGTTTTAACACTCTTGTTTGTGGTTTTCACTGCATTATTATACTTGAATGACTGTAGATGTGTGGATAACTGGCCAAATGGGACTCTAAGACTTAATTAAGGTAGGCCCAGAGAGACACTAGTGTCTGTTTGTTTTGTATTTTGCTATTGTTTTCAACTTGTTTATTATCTATACCTGCATGATTACTTTTATATAAAAACCTCTTCTTCGTTTTTCCTGGTCAGCTAAAATTTATTTTGGGTTCAAAACACAGAACTTTTTGTTAGGTCATCAATTGTTGATAATCAAAACCATATCGCTTTAAGAAGAATTATACCCAATTTCTGATTTGACAAGGAAGCACCTTTCTTAAAATATACAGTATGCAGTATGTCTTAAATCTACACCAAGTTCACAAAAAGAAAATAAATTATTTATAAAGAATATGCTTATTTTTAACACTTTGAATATCCCAGCTGTTATGGAATTGCTTTAAAATAAAAGTAGAATGCTTTGTCCACTTTCTTAAAAATTATAATAATTTTTACATCAGTTCTATTTTTTCATGCTCTGCTAATGTTCACATATAGTGATGTCTGCATTTCTTTCTCTCTACAGTCAAGCATATCATTTTTCTGTGCAAGATTCCCTTTTAAGTCCTTTTTAAAGTCACCATGTAAAGCTCAAATTTGACAAAGCAACCCCATGTTCCTCTGATTCCACTTCATTAATTCTGTCAATCTGCCCACAAATATTCATAAAAAAAATATAAATATATGCAGGTATTTTTCATACAGTCTGGGTGCATGTTTATGGTCATTTAAAATGTTTATTTTGCCATTTTCTTGACTTCATTTGAATTTAGATAGACCGTGGGTATAATAATGCTATGCAATGCTTACCATAAACGCAAGAACTTTTATCAGCTTTTAGAACAAATCAACACTGCAGAAACTGCGCTGGTTAAAGTAGTAAATCACTTGCAGGTTAATGCAGACAGAGGCCATATATCTGTTTTTGTTCTCTTAGGCTTGAGTGCAGCATTTGACACCATTGATCACAGTATTATTATAAATCACCTCAGTCAATGGTAGGGCCTCTCTGGCAACTTCTTAAATTGGTTTAAGTCTTACTTAACAGGTAGAAAATTCTTTGTTAGTTGTGGTGATTATACTTTGGAGGCCCATTATATTTTATATGGTGTACCACAAGAATCTATTCTTAGTTGACTGCTCTTTCAATCTCCATGTTTCCATTATGTAGCGGGGCCACATAGGTATTGTTGTTTATTGTGTTGCATCCAGTCGCGTCTCGTCTTAGCACCCCATTTAAACTAATGTGTGTCTGTTTAAATGTCGTCCCCGTAATAAGAAATGGGGAAGAGTGTTGCAGGGAGGCAGTGACCCCCTGGACACGTCAGGACCGGGATTTTAACAGTTACATCCGGCTCATGATTATTTAAACCATCAGGAGGGAAAGAAGAAAGGAGGTGTCAGAGGGGGACATTTTTTGTACACTGGGTGGATCTATTAGGCACCCATTGTTGGGACAGGGGTCAGGAGGTAAAAGGCAAATTTCCTGGGTAATCCCGTTACTGATTATTGTCATTGCTGTCTTGCAACGGAGTCACTGCTTTGAAGTTTTGGCTGGTTGAGATTGCAAACAGTACCAAGTTGTGATAACAGAACTACTCCTTCCTTGGAGGATGTCTGTATTTACCTGACTTGGAAATTAACATGTTTGGCAATATTGGTTTCTATTCAGCAGATCTGTACTCATTAATGGTTGGTAACAATACATTTTGTTAACTTGTTTTTTCATTAATTGTTAAACCCAGGAAATTTAGATGTGCCATTGTTTAAACTGATTGTCCAGGACTGACAATGGCAGGGACTGAAGGAGATTTAAACTTCTGGGCAGGAGAATGCAGGAGGGACGGTCCACTGAGAACGCTGCCAAGATACTCACAGAGAGCACAGGGGCTCACTGGCAGACTGGGGTACATGGCTGGTGTGATATGAGGGACACGGACGGCAACACTTACCCCGAGGGAGGAAGAGACAGTTCCACGAGAAGACGGTTGTGGGTCCAGCAAGAGAGGGAAGCTGCATGAAAGGACCATGCAAAGCTGGCGGACGAGAAGTGAGGTGTGCCTAGGTCACAGCAACACAAGGAGCCCAGAGTGGAGAAAAAGAACGACGAAGAGATGCTGAAAGGGATTCCACAATTTCATAAAACTTCTGTTGGGAAACAAGTGTCCGGTGAACAGTTGGACGATTAATTGTTGGGGTAACAGTGCGCAAACTGGACTCTGCACCACTAAAGGTTGTATCCCCCAATTCTTGTTTTTGACTGACTTTAAGAATATGGACTGTGTGTTTTCCTTTTAAAAAAAAGGAGATTCGTTCCTGATATTTTTTAGATTTTGTTATGTTCATTTATCTTTTAAATGTACTTTATATTGTCTTGTGTAGTAGAAGTTAGTGTTGCTTTTCCTGAAATTACTGTTGTGTCTTTCATTGTGTGTTTACTCCCCACCCAATTTTAACAAACCTGTGTGCTATTATCGGTAAATTTCAAGTTCCCAGTCTCTTAATAAAACTGGGTGGTGTAGATATTTTAACAGTGTCTAGGGTAGATTACCTGTAAGTGTGACCAGACACCTGTCACAGAGGGAGAGAGAGATGGAGATTTCAAGTACCGACATCCGATCAACATTATTCTGCTATTATTTACATCGCGCCTGGTTCCAGTTTGATTCTCATTCCGCCGAAATCACGACAACACCATCATTGCCAGAAACCCCGGTGTTGGACATTATAATCCACCATTCGCTGAGGAAGCATGGTGAGGACGTGCTATTTTATTCGGGAGATTCAAACACATCCATTTTGATCAGTCATCCATATTCTGGACAGTGAATTACCCGGACTCAATTTCACGTTCATTATCATTCAGTACTCATATACTGCTATTATTTGTGTTTTGTGTTTGTTATACATTTGCATGGGCAAGGGAGGTTTTGTTATTGTACAGGTGTTGTTTTCACTTAGCTGCTTTGGTGGAGGGATATATATATATATATATATATATATATATATATATATATATATATATATATATACACTGTAGATATGTAGATATATTTTACGTCGCTGATTTCTTGTATCTGTCTTGTATTTAATATATTCCCACACTTATTTTACATATTCGCTTTCGTTTGCTAGTCTTTAACCGTCGATTGGGGAGAAGGGAAAATTATTATTTGTTAGAGGTACGGCTTGGTATTGATATATTTTCTCAGTAATTCATCCAGGCCACAGGTCCTGGTAGTGTGGCTGCCGGCTGGGTAATGGGTCGGCCATTACATGTGGTGCCCTCTCTTACCATCGCTGTCTGCCTTTAAAATTTTTCTCTATTACCACCATGTGTTTTATGTGTGCCGAGCAGGATGACACCATTGCTTCGCCCCGGTGTGAGGAAGCAGTAGCCGGGGCTCAGCACGTCACGGTCAGAGCATGTTCAGCGGTGCAGGAGGTGGTGGATTCTTTACAGTCGCTGTACCTTGAAGATCACCATGGACCTGAAGAGGATGGCTAGGAAGATGCTTTGCCTCCATGGGAAGATCTGGCACAGCAACTTGCTCGTTTGAATGAGAGGGTTGGTGAGGTAGTCAAAAGCGCATTAGAACGTGAGGATGCCTTACAGACCCGCTTCAGCAACTCCCAGGAGGATATAAAAGAATATATAAATGAACAACTTAAATTCCTGGGGCAAGAGATTGTGCTGTGCCTCCAGAGGCGAGATCAACGCTGGGAAGAATCTCTTCAGCGGGAAATCAGAAGGAGTCTCCAGACATACCGTCAGTCATCTATCCACTCGATGCCTCGGGGTCTCAAGGCGCTATACAGTATATGCTACCCGATCCGCCACCCCTGGGGTACGCCAGGCTTTTCCCAAGTTGGGGGCTCAATATACTACCGACGATGTCCTCAATTTTGTGGAAGAAGAGGAGGCGTATTTGGCTGTCACTCCTTTGACAGCTGAAAATCTTTTGGGAGTGATAGGGGCTTCTCTTTCGGGGCCAGTGCGCAGCTGGTGGCTGACCGCAAAGAAAAACATCAGGGATCCTTTCGACAAGCTTTCCTCTCAGCTTTTCTTCCTGACGATTATGAGACCAAACTTGAAGACAAGCTGCGACTTCCAGCACAATCCATCCGGGACTTTGCCTATGAATATAGGGCTTTGTGTTTAAAGTGGCGGCCGGCCATGTCCAAAGAAGAGGTGGTCTGCCACATCCGGAATGCCTGCAACCCGCAGCTAGCTGGGTGTCTCAGAGGGGCTGTGGGGTCGGTTGAAGATCTGGTTAAGGTCGTCTCGCAAGTGGAATGGGACTGGGGTAACGGGACTGGGGATATCCCGTGGGAATGTACTAAAGAATGCCAGGATGCTGTCGAGCAACTGAAAGAACATCTACAGAAGCCACCCGTCCTGGCCCAGCCCGATCCATGGCTCACTTTTCAAGTACAAACTGACGCCAGCAACCTGGGGCTCGGGCCATGCTCATCCAAAAGAAGGACAAGGAAGAGCGCGTCATTGCATATGCTTTGTGAGCGCTGCATGGCGTTGAGCTCAATTATTCAACAGCAGAAAAGGAGTGCCTGGCCTGGTAGTGTGGGCTGTGGAAAAATAGAAGCACTTTCTTGAAGGGGTTGATTTTGAAGGGTACACAAACTGTCATGCTCTGACCTGGGTGTTCAATCACCCGAAGACATCCTCCCGACTGACCAGGTGGGTGCTGCGCTTTCAGAATTTTACCTTCAAGATGACGTACCAGAAGGGCTGTAGCAACATCGTACCTGACGCTCTGTCTAGGGCATCAGAGCCGTTGGGGATAGTGTGCTTGGCAGAAGAAAAAACGGTAATTCCATCTCTACCTAGTACTTTCTACGATCTGGCCCAAGCACAAGCTTCCAGCCCTTTCTGCCAAAATATTCAGAAGGACCTGGAAAACCAGCGCACCAACCGGGTACACTTTTTGGACCTCCAGGGAGTTCTTTATAGATCTATCCCATCATCCCTTGGAGGTCTGCAGCAACAACTTGTGGTCCCGGAGGTGCTCATCCCCGACTTTTTGTACTTTTTTCATGACAGTCGTTTAGGTGGTCATCCTGGCCGGACAAAAACCCTCCAGAAGATTCTGGGGGTGGCGCGGTGGCCATCAGTCTGGACAGATGTATGCCACCACGTGAAGAACTGCTACACTTGCCAACAGCTGAAGAACCCACCTGGTAAACCATCAGGGATGTTACAATTGATGATCGCAGATGGACCGGGGAAGACTTTGGGTGTCGATCTGATGGGGCCATTTCCAATGACCACCTCACGAAAGACTGTCCTGATGATGGTAGTGGATTATTTCTCTAAGTGGGTGGAGCTATTTGCACTGACAGATGCCCGATCCAACAAGGTTAGCTCCACCCTAAAGAATGAGATATTCACCCGCTGGGGGGTCCCGAAGAACATAATTTCAGACAGGGGTCCCCAGTTCACGAGTTCAGTCCTTGATGAACTCTATACGGCCTGGGGAGTGAAGAAAAATCTTACTACAGCATACCATCCCCAGGCTAACATGACTGAAAGTGTGAACTGGACCCTAAAGCGTATGATTGCCTCCTATGTGGGTGAACGCCATCAGGACTGGGATAAATGGCTCCCCGAGCTCCAGTTTGCCCTGAACACTGCGGTGCATGAAGCCACAGGTGAAACGCCTGCTTTGGTGGTGCTGGGAAGACAGCTGAAGGGCCCATTCGACCAACTCTTACCCGGAGCCCCTAGTTCACAAATCACCCTCAACAATAGCACTTTAAAACTAGAAGAATTTCAGCGGAGAATCCAACAAAGGTTGGTGGAATCAATATCCAGACATACCCGGTTATGTAATGCCTGGTGGAAGGAAGTGCACTTCAAGCTGGGTGACTTGGTCTGGACTAGAGCCCACCACCTCTCAGATGCCAGCAAGCAGTTCTCCGCCAAGCTTGCACCTAACTAGTTAGGTCCAGCAGTAATCATGAAACATACAGGTCCGGTTAACTTTCTGGTCCAAAGGGGCAGCGGCACCAGGAGGGAAAGAAGAAAGGAGGAAGAGAGAGACGGAAATTTCAAGTACCGACGACCGATGAACATTATTCTGCTATTATCTACATCGCACCTGGTTCCAGTTTGATTCTCATTCCACCGAAATCATGACAACACCATCATTGCCAGGAACCCCTGGGTTGGACATTATAATCCACCATTCGCCGAGGAAGCACGGTGAGGTCATTCTGTTTTATTTGGGAGATTCAAGCACATCCATTTTGATCACTCATCCATATTCTGGACAGTAATTTACCCGGACTTAATTTCACGTTCATTGTTATTCAGTACTCATACATTGCTATTATTTGTGTTTTGTGTTTGTTATACGTTTGCAGGGGCAAGGGAGATTTTGTTATTGTACAGGTGTTGTTTTCACTTAGCTGCTTTGGTGGAGGGATATATATATATATATATATATATATATATATATATATATATATATATATATATATATTGTGGAGATTGGCTCGGACACAGACAGGCAGACACGTTCATGTCACCCAACACACGTTTATTATACATCATATTTACAGTTATATTGCACAATCCCAGTGCACAAAGCACCAATCACCCCTTCAAAGTCCTGGCCACAACACAATGCCTTTCTCTTTCTCTGGTCCGCCTCCACTCCTCTCCAGCACGCTTTGTCTTCTTCCTCCCGACTCTCGCCCTGACTGGAGGGAGGCGGCCCCTTTTATGTGCCCCGGATGGGCTCCAGGTGCATCATTAGGGCCTCCGTGGCCACACCCCTGTGTGGCGGAAGTTCCCAAGGTGTTACCGGAAGTCCACCGGGTGCTTTCAAGTTTCTTCCCCCCAGCACTTCCCGGTGTGGCGGAAGTACTGAGGGCCAACAGTCCCAAGGCATTGGGGCGCCCCCTGGCGGTGACCACGGGCCCCTACAGGGCTGAGCTTCCAAGCTCCGTACCCGCGGTCCCCAAAGCCACCAGGGAGGACGCCCCCTCGTGTCCTGGAGGAGGCACAAGCCCTCCTCCACTCCTCCTAGGCGTCCCGGCCGGGCATGGACGCCCGCCGGGCACCACATTGCCCCATCGCCAGCGAAGACCCGTTGGTCCGAGCGACACACCCCGTTAGGGCGGCTCGACCCCGAAGTGGGTCCAACTCTTCGTCCAGGGTCCAATCCGGCACCCTGGAACTCTCTTCTTCGGCACCCCCTCCGAGATCTCCTCGCCCCGATGTTTAGTGCCGCTCGTGCCTTCGCAGCCTCCGCTGGTTGAGAGGCTGCCCCATCGCCAGCGAAATGTCGTCCGGCCAGACGGTCCATCTGATGAGGGTCGGCTTCCCACGAAGCAGGTCCTACTGCTCGTCCCGGGCCCAATCCTGCAACACACAGAAAAACAGGGGCAGAGCCGCTGCCTGGACACCCTTCCCTGGCGTCCCTCTGTGCCACGCACTGGCAGCGCTCCCCCCTTTTACAAGGACCCCGGAACTTGCCTGTTCGGAACCTTTTCCGCGGGTTGCGTGTCCCTCTGGCTGACGGGACCGCCTGCTTTTCTCTCCCTTCCACTGGCTCAGGGGAGTGGCCCTTCACAGGACATGCGCACCCAGCAGCACATCCTTTCCTATTGGAGGAATCGGCACACAGCCCTCGATCCCTCCTTTCCCTCTTGGACGCCTTGACGGTTTGAGTCTGCGCATGACAAACGTGCAGTCTCGTTCCCGTCTGCGTCCATGCAGAGTGACGGGAGACTGCCACGGGCTCGGGGCGTCAGGCACTAGGACCCAGGGCACTTGTCAGCCCCTGTCCGCCCTGCTCTCTTGCTGTTACTCCCCTCACCACGCGAGCAGCCTGCACCGCGGCATCCGCTGTCGGAGACCTACCGACATGGTACCGATCACTGTATTCACAGTCCCCATCAGTAGGATCTCCCTTTCTTTGTACGGAGGCGGTTCCACTTACCGTCTCCGCCGCGTCCCTCCGGCTGAAGCCTCCAGCGCCGCGCCGATCCGCCCACTGTCGCAGCGTCATCACGGACGCGGCCGCTTTCACCTCCAGCTCCTTCAATCCTCTACGGAGGACGCGCATCACATGTAAAAACGACTCTGCGGGCTGAAGGCATTCCTCCAGCTCACGCAGAGCCGCTGGCAAGCACAGAGAGTCAGTCGGCAGTTGCCCTACCTTTCTGTCAGGCATATCCGCCGGCTGCTCTCTGAGGGGCCTTTCCACCGGCCCCGTCGGGTCCTTCCTCAGCCCGAGATTGACATTCTGTGTGCCCGCCTCCATCCAATCATTGGCGGACACGTCAGACACACCGCCCAATCCCGGACCAGTCTCTGGGAGCGGCTTCCGGTCCGTGGCCATTTTGGCTCTGTTTCCTTGTCTCCTGATGCGGCGACGTGCCTTCCTGGATCCCAGCAGCGGCTGCTGCTGCTTATCGAGCTGCAGCGACTCCTCTCTCGTGGCATCGCCTACTGCCGCCTCGGCGCCGTCGACAGCCTGAGGCACAGCATCCCGTTGCGTCTGACGCAGTCCCAGGTAGTCCCTGCCTGCAGCACAAAAGGTAAACTTGCCCCCACGGGGCCTATCGCCATTGGGCAGGGTACTCACCTCCTGGGACTCGCCTTCCTGTCTCGCCGTCCTCATCGTGCTGCCGAACCGGCCGTCGTCGGCGACAGTGTGCCTGCTGGAGCCCGCTGCACTCCGGCAACGTCCCTGGATTTCTCCCGCACCACAATATATATATATATATATATATATATATATATATATATATATATATATATATATATATATGCAATCTTGTTACATCTTAAATCGTTACTATTCACTTATCATTTCTGAACCATTTCAAAACGTTTCTGAACCATTTCAAAGCGGTCAGAAAACTGTATGCTTATCCCATTTCTAACTTGAAAATGGGTCTTTCAAGTCCCTGTTTACTGGGACCTGTTCTAAACACAACTTGATCTATTATCACACTGTTTCTCAGTTATAGCAAGAAGGTTCTATCTCTTACTAACTTATAGGGGGGAAAGACTATACCATTGTCTATGACTATGGAAGAAATTATATTCTATTCAAATTAAGCAAACATTAATATGAGTTTAACTCAAAACTTTAACTGTCTAAGATTGGCTCTTACAGTTAGTACCCCACTTTTCCCCCTAGGCCTGAGTTTTCTTGCTACAGTTCGGGTCTTTACGCAGCTCCCTATGCGTGTGTACGTGACATGACTCCCTCCTCAGCCCAGACCCATCGGGTCAGAGAGGGCATCAGCATTGGCCTGAAGGATACCCCAAAGGTAAGTGACGGTAAACATGTACGGCTGAAGGTCTAAAAACCACCTGGTGACTCTGGGATTCGACTCCTTGTGAACAGCCATCCACTGAAGAGTGGCATGGTCCGCCACCAAAGTAAACTCGCGACCCAACAGATTGAGTCACCGCCCACTTAATAGCCAAGGCTTCCCTCTCCACTGCTGCATACCTGGTCTCCCACTCCAACAGTTTCCGGCTCAGGTAAATCACGGGGTGTTCGACACCATCGATGCTTTGGCTCAGCACGGCGCCTAGACATGTGTCCAAAGCATCGGTCTGGAGGATAAAAGGTAGAGAGAAATCAGGAGTTCTTAATATTGGTGCCATTGTCAGGGCCGTATTAAGGTCACTGAATGCTCCTTCCGCTTCACTATCCCATACCACATATAAAAGAGCCCTTTTCTTTGTTAAATTAGTCAAGAGTACCGCTCTCTCGGAGGAACGGGGCACAAACCGGCGGTAGTAACCCGCTAACCCCAAGAAGGCTTGCACCTGTCTCTTGGTATTTGGACGGGGCCATTCCATGATGTCTTTGATTTTAGAACATTGTGGCTTCACCAGTCCTCCCCCAACCAGGTAGCCTAAATATTTGGTCTCCATCAAGCCAAAAAAACATTTACAGTGCATCTGGAAAGTATTCACAGCGCATCACTTTTTCCACATTTTGTTATGTTACAGCCTTAGTCCAAAATGGCTTAAATTCTACACACAACACCCCATAATGACAACGTGAAAAAAGTTTACTTGAGGTTTTTGCAAATTTATTAAAAATAAAAAAACTGAGAAATCACATGTACATAAGTATTCACAGCCTTTGCTCAATACTTTGTCGATGCATCTTTGGCAGCAATTACAGCCTCAAGTCTTTTTGATTATGATGCCATAAGCTTGGCACACCAATCCTTGGCCAGTTTTGCCCATTCCTCTTTGCAGCACCTCTCAAGCTCCATCAGGTTGGATGGGAAACATCGGTGCACAACCATTTTAAGATCTCTCCAGAGATGTTTAATCGGATTCAAGTCTGGGCTCTGGCTGGGCCACTCAAGGACATTCACAGAGTTGTCATGAAGCCACTCCTTTGATATCTTGGCTGTGTGCTTAGGGTCGTTGTCCTGCTGAAAGATGAACCGTCGCCCCAGTCTCAGGTCAAGAGTGCTCTGAAGCAGGTTTTCATCCAGGATGTCTCTGTACATTGCTGCAGTCATCTTTCCCTTTATCCTAACTAGTCTCCCAGTCCCTGCCGCTGAAAAACATCCCCACAGCATGATGCTGCCACCACCATGCTTCACTGTAGGGATGGTATTGGCCTGGTGATGAGCGGTGCCTGGTTTCCTCCAAACGTGACGCCTGGCATTCACACCAAAGAGTTCAATCTTTGTCTCATCAGACCAGAGAATTTTCTTTCTCATGGTCTGAGAGTCCTTCAGGTGCCTTTTGGCAAACTCCAGGTGGGCTGCCATGTGCCTTTTACTAAGGAGTGGCTTCCATCTGGCCACTCTACCATACAGGCCTGATTGGTGGATTGCTGCAGAGATGGTTGTCCTTCTTGTCCTTCTGGAAGGTTCTCCTCTCTCCACAGAGGACTTCTGGAGCTCTGACAGAGTGACCATTGGGTTCTTGGTCACCTCCCTGACTAAGGCCCTTCTCCCCTGATCGCTCAGTTTAGATGGCCGGCCAGCTCTAGGAAGAGTCCTGGTGGTTTCGAACTTCTTCCACTTACAGATGATGGAGGCCACTGTACTCATTGGGACCTTCAAAGCAGCAGAAATTTTTCTGTAACCTTCCCCAGATTTGTGCCACGAGGCAATCCTGTCTCGGAGCTCTACAGACAATTCCTTTGACTTCATGCTTGGTTTGTGCTCTGACATGAACTGTCAACTGTGGGACCTTATATAGACAGGTGTGTGCCTTTCCAAATCATGTCCGATCAACTGAATTTACCACAGGTGGACTCCAATTAAGCTGCAAAAACATCTCAAGGATGATCAGGGGAAACAGGATGCACCTGAGCTCAATTTTGAGCTTCATAGCAAAGGCTGTGAATACTTATGTACATGTGCTTTCTCAATTTTTTTATTTTTAATAAATTTGCAAAAACCTCAAGTAAACTTTTTTCACGTTGTCATTATGGGGTGTTGTGTGTAGAATTCTGAGAAAAAAAAATGAATTTAATCCATTTTGGACTAAGGCTGTAACATAACAACATGTGGAAAAAGTGATGCACTGTGAATACTTTCCGGATGCACTGTACATGGATTGATACGGAGGCCGGCCTTCGCTAGCGTTAAGAGGACGGTGTAAACCTGCAAGATATGTTCCTCCCAGGTGCCGGAATAGATGACTACGTCATCCAAGTAGGCGGCACAATGGGACTGGTGGGGTCGAAGCACTCTGTCTACCAGATGTTGGAAGGTCGCTGGTGACCTGTGCAGTCCGAATGGGAGAACCTTATATTGCCAATGTCCACTATGGGTACTAAAGGCTGTTTTCTCTTTAGCGGATGCCGCTAAAGGAATTTGTCAGTATCCCTTTGTCATGTCAAGAGTAGTCAAGTACCGAGCCATACCCAGACGCTCAATGAGATCGTCCACCCGGGGCATAGGGTAAGCATCAAATTTGGAGACCTGGTTAAGACGTCTAAAGTCATTGCAGAATCTCCAGGAGCCATCAGGTTTAGAAACGAGAACGATAGGACTGGACCAAGGACTGTGGCTTTCCTCGATTATGTCCATGTCCAACATCCTGGTTGGAATTCCCTGAGGACTGAGTTACGGTTATAACACCGCTCCTGCGCTGCTTGAGCACGTGACATGTGATCTTTTAGGATGGGTTGGATTCTATTTAATCTGTTGCGCAGTTGCATGATATATTCCAATATATTAATGGAGGGAAGAGCCTCCGCTTCCCAACCTTCTTTTAGAATATCCAGAATGCCCCGGGGGTTGGCGACCATACAAAAGTTCAAATGGGGAAAACCCCGTGGAGGTTTGGGGCACCTCCCAGTAAGCAAAAAACACGAGTGGTAAAAGTTGGTCCCAGTTCCTACTGTCCGTGCTGGCTACCTTGCACAGCATCTGCTTAAGCGTCTGGTTAAAACGCTCTACCAAGCCGTCAGTCTGCGGGTGGTATACAGACGCTTTTAGATGCTTAATACGGAGTAACTTGGCAACCTCCCTGAACGTATCCGAAGTAAAAGGAGTACCTTGGTCCATGAGGACTTCTTTAGGTATTCCTACTCTGGAAAAAAGGCTTACCAATTCCAGTGCGATAGTTTTTGTATTGGTGGAGTGTAACGGAACCGCCTCTGGGTACCGAGTCGCGTAATCCACCATGACTAAAATATACTTATGTCCACGGTTCAAAGGCTCTAAGGGTCCTACTAGATCGACTGTGATCCTTTCAAAGGGAACATCAACAAGGGGAATCGGAATGAGAGGAGCATGGACCCTCCTAGGTATCTGACGTAAGTTTTATTCTCTCAAAAGTTTTTTCGGCCCCTAGGTGGGCGCCTAGGAGGTGGGCGTGAGCCAATTCACAGACCTCCCGCCGGTAGGTCCGTGGCACTAGCAGCAACTTCCATACCTCGTCTTCGTGACTCGCAACTCGATACAACAGATCATTCTCCAGCACAAAGTAGGTTTCCAGTGGCATAGTATTGTCTGGCAAACTGCCATCAACTGAAAAGATAGCATTCCAAGCAAACTTTAGGGAATCATCGTTCCACTGCTCCCTTTTAAATGACGCCGGCGTAGACCTAAATTGGTAGTCCACGCTGTCTAAGGGATCTATTAGTGCCAGGGGGTTGTCGTTTACTTGTCTCAGGCCCTCATCCGGTGTTGCTTCCAGGTCAGGGTCCGTCGCCATAGGATCTTCCCCCTGGCCGCTTGAGTCATTATTGTGTGCCGAAGTGCATGGCGTGGGAGCCGCGGGAGGGCACCCTGTCCACCCATAATAAGACCCAACTTGGCTATAGGAGTGGTTCCTATTCTACTGCTTTTGGTTTTCGACCAGTCATGTCCCAAAATTACTGGAAAGGGGGGTTCGGGTAACACAGCCACAAGCAGTTGACTTACCTCCGCCTTCCAGGTAATATAACATTTCGCGGACCGATAAGACTTGGTCTCTCCATGCACACAAGTAACCTTCACACGTTGATTTGCCCACTGTTGCGGTAAAACATAACGGCGAGCCACAATGGTTATGTTGCTCCTGGTGTCAAATAACACAACTACCGACTGTCCATTTACCAATACCACTCCCATGTTCGGGACTGCCATGGGATTAGACAGTGCACTGTACCTTTCCAGTTTCGCCCAACTGCAGTCCATCAGTTCCACGTTCTGTGGACAGGCTGGTAGGATGTGCCCAACCTTGCTGCACTTGAAACAGCGTGGCGGGGCTGGCAGCTTCTCTCTCGGTTTCATCAGAGCCTCCACAGCGCGTGTGGACAAAAGGTCGAAACAACAGCAGGCAGACACCAATTCAAATAAGCAGAGTTCTTTTATTTCTTTGCACTTCTTGATGAGCAGAGGGTCCTTGCTTTACAGAGCCTGTCATCTTTTTTTCTCACTGACTCTTCTGAAGTGCAAAAGCCCCATCATGGGGGGGTGAGTCGTATTTTTATTACAAAGATCTTCAAAGAAGCTGTTAGAAAAAAATATGCTCAGTTTCATCCAAAGGTCACAGAACATTCTTACACAATTTGTTGATTACAACGGAAAGCAGAAATTCTAATCTTTTCTTATATTTTTAACTAGCAAAATACCCGCGCTTCGCAGCGGAGAAGTAGTGTGTTAAAGAGGTTATGTAAACATATATATACATAAACATATATACTTATATACATATCTACATATACACATATCTACATATATACATATATATATATATATATATATATATATATATATATATATATACATATAGACATCCACATATATATACATATATCAACATATATATACACATACATATACACACATACATACATACACACATATATATATATATATATATAAATATATATACTGTATATACACATACAGACACATATATATATATATATATATATATATATATATATAGCAAAATACCCACGGTTTGCAGCGGAGAAGTAGTGTGTTAAAGAGGTTATGAAAAAAAAAAAGGAAACATTTTAAAAATAACGTAACATGATTGTCAATGTAATTGTGTTGTCATTGTTATGAGTGTTGCTGTCTTTTATATATATAATATACACAGACACACACACATAAACATATATATACATATAGATATATATATACATATCTACATATACACATATCTACATATACATACGTATATACACATCCACATAAACATATATATACATATACAAATTTACATATCTACATATACATATATATATATATATATAAACTGTATATATATATATATATATAAACTGTATATATATATATATATATATATATACATATATATATATATATATATACTGTATATATACATATCTACTTAGTGGCTCCTGTATTTAGGATATAGCAGGTTGGATAATGGACGGATGGACATTTGTATGCATAGCCCCATTTGCCCGTTTTCGTTTATTTTCTTTCTTCAGTAATATTTCAGCAAACCCGGAGCTTGTCAGTTCAAATCCTGGTACTGACACCACTGTGTGACCCTGAGGAAGTCACTTCACCTGCATGTTGTGCAAAAAACAAAAGTAATGTAACAAATTGTACCTCAGATGTTGTAAGTTGGTGGAATAAAGGCATAAGTAAAATAGATAAATATGTATTATACACATAGGAACTATTCATTTATTTTCAGTTAAGTCATCTGCAGCAAACTTTTATAAATGAGGGTTTCTGATTTTTAGATAGTGCAAACTGTTTCTTCTTTATTGACGTTTTTTGTTGGAGAGCTTTTTTCATGTTATTGAAAATGAAAGCAGCACCTGCCAAAATATGTATGTTTTTTATTAATTTGTCAACATTGTGTAAAATAAATGTATAAAGTAACATAAAAAGTTTAAATACTGGTTATTCTTTTACAGTAAAATATTACTACAGAGATAGAAAAAAAGTAAAATGGATATGTTCTTTTTGTTTAAGGAGATTAAATATTACTGAAGAAAGAAAAAAAAAAATTAAACAGCCAAATGGGGCTATGCATACGAACTTAAAAGGTTTAAATAAAACAGAAATATATATTTTATTTTTACTTGCTTAACTTGTGGAGGGTGTATCCTGTAGCAAAGCCCTAACTTTTTTCGTGAAAGCACGTTTCAGTCAATAAGTGTTAAAAAAACGTGTAAAGATATTGACAATAAGCTAAGTCATCTGCAGCAAAGTTTTATAAATGAGGGTTTCACCTTTTTAGACAATAAGCTACGCAAACCCAGGAAGACATGGAATCGTTTAAATCAAGTATCATTACATGTTCCTTTCTTAAAGAGAAGTAAGGCAGTACTTATAAGCTTACATATTTATATATAGACATACATATATATATATATATCTATATCCGAAGTCGTGCAAGCACACTCTTTTGAGAATGCAACGTATAGTTGTACAGAAGAAAAGCAATCTTGCCTGAAATGAATGGCAACCTTTTGTAGGTGTATGAAGTTAATTTAAACTTCAGGTTTACGCGGTGCTTTCTTTCCGAAGTACCTGCACTCATGAATATGTCTGTATGTGTCAGTCGGTGAAATCCACGCGCTTCGCACCGGCGAAGTAGCGCTTTTAAATTTTTATTAAGAAGAAAATAAAACGTTTTTAAATTGAGGGAAAATATACTAATAACACTTTGTTAAGGATCATTTTTTTTGTGAAGCTGCCTTTACTCGAGTGATCACTTCGAGCTGACTTGGTGGGCAAGTGTAAGCGTTACCTGGAAGTAAGCACCCATACAATCAGATTGTGAATCAGACTACGAATGCCGTGAATGTAATTACACACTCACTGCACTTGCTTACGGTAATCGAACCTCAGACGTCAGCGCTAGAGGGGCTTAGCAGCGGTGAAATATTGGTTTTAAATTTTAATTAAGAACAAAAGAAAACCTCAGAGGTTCGATTCCCGAAAGGGAGTGAAGTGAGTGTCCGGCTACCTACCAGGTAAAGCTTATGGTCGGACAGCAAGTGACGTAACATCAGCCACGGTGCCTTCAGTTGTGAGAAGCAGATCATAGAATGATTGAAAATAGTTTTGCATTTACCTTTTTAGTAAAAGGCGAGCTTTTAAGCCTGAGAAATCACCCCGTAAATGCACACGTTTAATTGGACATGTGTTAATATGTATGATTACACAGTATTAAAAGACAGTGAACAACGTCAGTTACCTTTGTTCCAACGTTTGATAAAAGGTGAGCTTTTAAGCCTGAGAAATCACCCCGTAAATGCACACGTTTAATTGCACATGTGTTAATATGTATGCTCACACAGTATTAAAAGACAGTCAAAAATTAACGTAATTTACCTTCGTTCCCGCGTGTGACTCGTGCTGTAAATGTCTTCCTTGTTTTTAGTTCACGTGATTACGTAGGAGGCGTGATGACGCGATACGTGACTCCGCCTCCTCCATTACAGTGTATGGACAAAAATTATGTTCCAGTTATGACCATTACGCTTTGAATTTCGAAATGAAACCTGCCTAACTTTTGTAAGTAAGCTGTAAGGAATGAGCCTGCCAAATTTCAGCCTTTCACCTACACGGGAAGTTGGAGAATTAGTGATGAGTGAGTCAGTGAGTGAGTCAGTCAGTGAGGGCTTTGCCTTTTATTATTATAGATTAAGCTTATCAGAAAACTTGTCATACATTTGGCATCTTAATTGGACGATAACCAGACACTGGTTCCATTGGTTCCGAGAGGCAGTCTTCTCGAAATTTCCCAAATATGACTCAATATCGTCCGCCTCAGAGAGCGGGACAATCGGAGGAGGAGGAGGCCTTGCAGGCTCCGGTCTTACCACTTCAGCTGCAGCCAGGCGAGCTTTGGTCTCTTCGAGCTCGCGCTTGGTCGCCAGACTGGTCAACACGGCATTCAGGTCCTATCCTTCAGTCATTTCGGACAAAGTGCTAAATACTTAGAATGAGAGGTTTTCATGAGGTCCAAGACACCCAACTAGAATTCACAGAAGATTGTTCTGAGATCATTAAAACTGTGCCTGAGACTGTTGCATTACATGGAGCTGCTCTCTTAATAGAGGACACAGCCTCTCAGATATCTCTCTGAAATGGGTAATGCATGACTGAAGTTTTTACAATGGATAAGATAGTATAAACTTTACTCTGTCATATGGTTCACTTACCTTTAAATACATAATTTCAAATAAATCACATGGCAATACAGAAAAGAAGCAAATGTACTCATTAGTCTTGCTTACCTTTTGTCTTCTAACCTGAGAATTACTGCTTATACAGTATACTGAGAAGTAAACAAAGACATACTGTATGTGGCTTCTTAAATGTTGATAACTGTGCTTGGTTACCATCCCATTCCACAAATGGAAACATAAAAGTATGTTAACTTGTACTGTATTAAAGTAAATCATAATGAAATTCATAATAAAAAACAAATATTATTTGGTCAGGGCTGTAGCCTTAATTACACGAGCATAAGCAAGTATGAGTATATAATTTTCCTTCACAATACATAGATCATGAATGGCACTGTTACAGCCAGGTTTTGCTCCCTGGTTTTTGTTCAATTTCCTTTTTTGCACCTTCTTTGTTTATCCTAAATTAGTTTTTATGTGTTTATTTATAAATATGTATTTTTGTTAATTTTGTTCTTTTTATTTATTATTTATTATCTATATATTATGCTATGTTCTTTTATGTTCAGAAGCTGTGAGCAGGTTCTTCAGTGGCTCATTCTCTCTTGGAGTGTGCTGTGCTCAGTATGAGTGTTGACTCTTCTAGCTTCTTGAATTATTGCTTTTGTTCATGGATTTTATTCTTGTTTTACAGTTTTGGACTTATTTGCCTCGGATTACATTTTAGTGAAAACCCTTTTACCATATTTGGCCTTTTTTTTTGTATTTTTTTGTTCTTCTTTTGTTTATCCGTCCATCCATCCATTTTCTAACCCACTGAATCCGAACACAGGGTCACAGGGGTCTGCTGCAGCCAATCCCAACCAACACAGGGCACAAGGCAGGAACCAATCAAGGGCAGGGTGCCAACCCACCGCAGGACACACACACTAGGGCCAAGTTAGAATTGCCAATCCACCTAACCTGCATGTCTTTGGACCGTGGGAGGAAACCCACGCAGACATGGGGAGAACATGCAAACTCCACACAGGGAGGACCCGGGAAGTGAACCCAGGTCCCCAGGTCTTCCAACTGCGAGGCAGCAGCGCTACCCACTGTGCCACCGTGCCGCCCTCTTTTGTTTATATAAATACATTTTTATTTGTGGAATTGATTCTCAATCCAAATGTTTTTACGTTTTTTCTTTCCCATAAGATGTAATATGGTACATTATAGGACATTTAAACTAATCTGAACTGTAAAAACCAGCTCCCCATTTCTGGAGCTTGCTGGTCAGGAAGCCTTTGGTGAAGCTTTTCTGGGCAGGTTAGGGAGGCCCTGTTTTATTGGTGTTTCATGAAGCCTTTCACCATTTTGTGTTCTCCAATTTAAGAGGCACTATATGACATATAATGGAAGATGCTATGTATACATATATGGATATGAGAGGTTTAAACTAATGTCTATGTGTCCCCAAACCCAACACAGCCAAACACATGACATTTTTTATTTCAGTGGTAAACTCACTTTTGTTTTCCACCTAATCAGCACAGTTCAAAAGCACAATAAACAGCACAAAAGTACACTTTTCTTCTTCTGTCTCTCAATTCCTCCTTTACTCATCCTGGCAAGCTTAGTCTCCCTTCCTCCCCAGTCTATAAAGTTTGGTATAATGCAAGGGTGCATACAGAAAAAAATACTGAAATATATTAGAAAAGAAGAATGGAAATGGTGTTTGCAGACAATGTAAGAAAAGCAGAAAAGTAGTGGAGAATGGCAAGAGGAGTAAAGCATAAAAGGTATTGGAAATTACTTTACTTTAGTTTTGGCATTTTTTGAGGTGAGAGTTCCAAGGATTTTTCAGATCTAGCGTGGTACAGAGGATGGAACATGAACAATTCACACAGAAGCATCAGCATGTTATGGAGGGAATCCAACAGCAGTCAGTTACAGCTAAGACAAAGCTGACGTCAACTTATGAGTAATGCAAAAGCAATGGGTTTTAAAGGAGAGAGATTCTGACAGGGTGTTTATTTTAAAAATACTAGGGGGCTTTGCCCCCTGCTCGCTTCGCTTGCCAACCCCCGTGTTTGGTTTTCCAGATACACACTTGTAAGATTTTTTTTTTCTTTGAATTGTTGCTATTTCATTAGTTTCACTTTTATTTCAGAACTTCGGTAAAAACAATATTTGGAATCTTTCGAGTCCCAACATGCTGAATCTTTTAAATGAGCTCTGTGAGACATGTGTTTAATGACTTTGTACCATAATTCAGGATAGGTTTCTCTGTGTGGAATTTCAGCACAGACAAAACGATCTACATCATCAGCAGTTAATAATTTTTTTTGCAAAGTAACCAATAAATGCATGTGAGGTAAACCCCATTTTTGAAATTCTCTGACTTAAAGCCTTACAATATTTACATATTTCTGACATATTACCTATGTCCATAAATTCGATCTCTATTCGCCTTTTTGTTATTTCTCCAAGTAATAATTTCTCTTTGTTTGCGCTAATGCAATGTTTACTTTCTTTGTTTCTGCTTTCATATTCTGTATCTTGCTCTCCATGTGCTTTTAACCTCTTGAGTCTTTTGAATTACTCTGTTTTCATTATCTATAACCTGCTCTGCATGTGTTTGGCCCCCTTGTTTTTTAACCTCTTTATGACGTTTGACTTTGTTTTCTACTTTTTGTATTTTATTTCTGACCTCGCTATGTCCTGTTTTTTTTTTCAATGACTCCTGGGGCCTCATGTATAGACGGTGCGTACGTACAGAAATGTTGCGTACGAACGTTTCCACGCTCAAATCGCTATGTATAAAACCTAAACTTGGTGTAAAGCCACGCTCATTTCCACAGTGACTCAAACCCTGGCGTACGCAAGTTCTCCGCTCGGTTTTGCAGACTGGCGGCACCCAGCATCAAAGCAGTGCTACTGTTCCTGTGTGGTTTCCCTTTCATTTTTAGATCGACATCCCTGACGCGGCTGTATCATATACACTGAAACTAACTGCATATCTTTAATAAAGTTATGGCACCTGATTGTAATCAATCTGTAACAATATAATTGTGCACAGAATGGCCAAACTATTCCACTGCCATGGATGCTTAACATTGTTAGAGGACATCGCAAATGGAAGGATTAGAAGAGAACGCTTTTTCAGAGATCATACTGATTTTTTGGCACATGATGATGACTGGCTTCTAAGTTGGTTTAGATTTCCAAGAGCGATCCTCTTGGAGCTGTGTGCTGAACTGGCGCCGGCTTTACAAAGGCAGACTTTGAGGAATTGTGCTCTACCTGCTCCTTTGCAAGTTCTGTCCACTCTCGGATTTTTAGACACAGGAGCTTTTTCAGCATGAACTGGCTGACCGATCCGGTATTACTCAATCTTCACTGAGTTGTGCCATGCCAGTTGTATGGGATGGTATTATCCGCTTGTCAAGCAGATATATCAGATTTCCGTACACACTCGTTGAAAAGGCAAACATCAAAGCGGAATTTGCAACAATGTCTGGTTTTCCAAATGTAATCAGAGCAGTTGACTGCACACACATTGCTATAAAGGCACCTTCACAGAATGAATTTGTTTATGTAAATAGAAAGCATTTTCACTCTATTAATGTGCAAATCATCAGTGATGCAAAAATGCGCCTCACTAATGTTGTTGCGAGATGACCTGACTCAACTCATGATTCATTCATCCTGAGAAATAGTAGTGTGGGGAAAAAACTTGAAAACGGTGCAGTGCGTGATGGCTGGCTTCTCGGTAAGATAAGACATTTATTACCTTTTAATCACAGTCATACGTTATCTGTACGATGTAACCATGTAACACGATTACTTAGGTGACAGTGGGTACCCGCTGAAGATGTGGCTTCTCACCCCTCTCGCTAACCCACTGACTGAACAAGAGCGACATTATACTGACCTCCACTCTCGGGCGCGGGTGGTGGTAGAATGCACTGTAGAGCAGCTTAAGGGCCGTTGGCACTGCCTGGATAAGACTGGTGGAGTGCTGCTCTATAGTCCACAGAAAGTGTGTCCCATCGTGCAAGCATGTAGCATTCTACATAATATGGCATTCATTCGTAGCTTGCCCGTACCTGAAGAGATGCAGTATGATGAACCTGACCCTGGACCACCAAATGATCAGCCACACCGGATAGCATTACAATGTCGAATGAATGTAATTAACAGAATGTAAAAACAGGTAAGCAGATGCATCATTTATTTATTCACAAATTCATTTAATTTTTGATTAATATAAAACAATACTGCCTTTATATTTCGTAGTTCATTGGCTACATCTCTCACCGCATCCACCAATGCATTTTCGGATTCCAGAACTGCATCAGTCAGCACACAGCCAGATGATCGCCCAGTGGTTTCTGAGGCAGGGGTGTGTGAGCAGCCAGCGCCCAAAGGTGTGGTCGACACAGAAGCAGCACCATCATTGCCTGGAGCCAAGTCCTCAGCATTGGGATTAGCTTTTGTACTATTATCTGGAACTAAATAAACAGTAATTAATACAGCATCTGCTGCCTGATTGTTTGTCTTATTACACATACAAATTATTTACACGAGAATGGATAATGGTAATCAAAAAAGAAATAATAACTCACCATCACCCGCGGTGATGTCAGAATCACCCTCCCCCACTGGTAAAATGCCGGCAATAAGTGTGTTGCCAATAATTGCAGCAACTCGCTGCTCAAACGGCGTGAAGCTCTGGGAGTTCACTACCTCCTCTAGTCATGCTAACATGCAGACGATGAGCTGCGACTCTCCTTTTCACGGCAACTTTGATGTCGGACCACTTCTTTTTTATTTCGGTCACAGTGCGAGTTTCTGCTCCAGCTCTTTGAATGCATCCACCACGCTATGCCACTCCATCAATTTCCTTTTGTTACTAATTCCACTTCCTAAGCTACCAAATAAAACATTTATCCTGGCCTTTACTTCACTTAGCAAGACCTCCATTTCACATTCGCTGAAGTTTCTTTTTTTTTTTTTCCCATGCTTTCGCCATTGTCTTCCTGAAACACTGAAGGTAAGGGGCTGTTTATATTGATTTGCATATTCAAAGAGGCATAATTCTGGGAGGAGTTGGGGTGGTGCAGCAGGCATGTGCAGTTGCGTTACTTTTCACGCTGATCAGGATTTATGTAGCGGAAGAACGTGGAAGTTTGCGTACGTACAGATTCCTGCATCTGGATTTTTCTGTGCATACGCACATTCCCACTTTTGTGCTTACGCCATATTACAGTGTGAGTTCTACGCATGCCATTATACATGAGGCCCCTGGTCCGTGGTGATTATTTTCCCTTTTTTCGAGTAATAATTTCCATTTGTTTGCACTACTGCGATCTTTACTTTCTTTTTTTTTATACTTTCTAATTTTCCTGCTTTCATATTCTTTAACTTTCTCTACATGTGTATTGCGCCAACGTTTTTTTTTGTAATCCTTTCGAATTCCACTGCTTTCATAATCTCTAACCTGCTCTGCATGTGTATAGTGCCAACATTTTTGAACGTCTTTATGAAGTTATACTTTGTCTTTTACTCTTTGTCTTTTAATTATGAGCCCGATTGGACATGCTTTTTTTCAATTCCACTTTTTCCGGGATGATTATTACTTTTACTATTTTCTGAATTTGCACCTAGATTATTCTCTTCCTTTTTTGAATTTTTTTTTCTCTCCAACACTTTGAGTCTCTTTTCTCCATGCTGCTCTTTCTTCTTCGCTTAGTCGTTGATGTTTCATTTATAACGTATTGTCCTTATACGCTTTATATGTGCCGAGAGCCCTGGCTCTGTGTGTGCTCAAGCCTTTACACGACTGAATGTTTTGCTGCCTGTGGTCTTATTTGATATTGGTTGTAAGTAGGCCGTGTCTTGCAAGAATCTCATATTCTATGTCTCCACGAGACGGTCCTGGGTCAATCTCTTGGTACAAAGTCTCATGTTTAAGGTTCCTGCAAGACGCTCCGGGGCCAATCTCTTTCGTTTCACTGGTCTTTTAAGTGTCTTCCATGATCTTCAAGTGAAGATCACGTCTCGTCTCCCTAGTCTTTCTCTCCCAGGATTTTTTTTTATAATAGAGAGAAATGAAAGAGCAATGACACACATGTGCAATAAGGATTATTATGTATTTGTTAAAAGTTTAAATAGAATAAGGAGTCTTGTATTTGGGGAAAGATTGTTCCTGTACAGTATATACCTTGGAAATTTAAAGTGACTGGTTGTGATGTTGCATATGTGAACAGTGTTCAGGGAATAAATTAAAAGGCAACAAATGAAGGGGATCTAGCAGAGTTTGCATAGTGAAATGTTTGTCTGTTTCTTTCTCTGTCGATGAAGGCCAATGACCCTCCACCCAGCCAGCTCTCCACCTATAGCCATACCCAAAATGTTGTCACTGTAAAAGTGTCTGCTTCTAACTCCTCAGCTGTCTTTTGATCAGATTGCTGTCCATCTCTGCTGAATTCAACAGGCTTCAGCTGTGCTTCTGTATCTTCTACACACTGTAAACTGTCTTATCAATGCCAATGGGATGGTCCCATCTAGTAACCCAACCTTCTTCAACCTCCTTTTGCGTTTACTTATTTGGCAGATACCTTTATGATCCAATTGGTTGTGTTTCTTTTGGTTTTCTAATTGGAGCACAGGCAGCTCCAGTGACTTGCACAGGGTCAAACAGTGTCAGTAGTGGGATTTAAACCCACAACGGTCCAAAGCTGTAACCACTACACCACACCACCTTCCTTTTGCGATTATATTTAAGATAGTTTTTTCAATTGGTGGGCATATCACGGGTATAATATTATTTGTCAGTGTGTAATATACATTTTTGAAATATAATATCTTTAGTATTTAAGCAGCTATCCCCATGTCCATTGTAATACAATGATAGAGAGTGCAATATTTTTATTACTCTGATCCTTTTGTATAGAGAATGATGCAGAATAATAGCCACACTTGCAGCATTTGCTCCTGTGAACATTTAAATATTTTTCTTCTGGTTATTTTTTACAATTATTTCTGAGGAAGTAGAAATTTACAAATGGCTATTCTGATACTTGGTCAGAAGGTATTTGGGTTTGAGTCAAGTTGCATTTCTTAAATCAATAAGTCAGTTTAGGTTTATTTGTGAGCTACCATTTTATCATTGCATACATGTGGTTGATAAAGTTCCTGAAAATGAGACTCTTGAGTGGTGTACAAATCACAAGTCTTTGAAAACCTATGGAATCTGGACAGTGAGAGGACACTTCCAATTACAGTGTCACTGAAGAAATTTCATATTATCTTCTGTGTCATATATTTTGAAGAAGGTGAAACAAAACACTTGCATTAGTATTTCAACCTTTCTCCATTAAGAGATGTATGGGATACTTTATGGGGTATTCCTCTTTAGATTTCTAGGGCACAAGTCACTGTTAATGTCTGTTTCGATTTCTGGAGGTAAATGTACTGCCAGACAGTACTGGACACATAAGCAGATAAGCAAACAGAAGCATAAAGATAGGAGTAGTTGATGCCTAAGACACCAACCACATGAACATCCTGTATGTCACAAGGATTAAAAAGCCAGAACAGGAAGGTAACTTAATTCTTCCAAGTACAGTATATCTTCAATGAAGGCATCCATCACTTATGTTTTCTCATATGCATATAATTTTATTGTGCACCTTGCAAAAAAATAGACCTGAACACCAGAGAGAACAGTATGTGTTGCACCCCAATAAACCACATGTCTTAGGCATAGTTCAGTCATACTTTATTTCAGAAATTGGAATTAATAAAACAAAAAAGAAATGTGCTATTTTAGGAGGTACAGTATTTAGGTAGCTGTTACAGACTTCCTCAGGTTAGTCTCTCTTTTTGTTTTCTTGTGTCTTTTCCCATTCTGTCCTGACACTCTCACAGTTTGCCTCCCATTAAAAAATGGATCATGCAAAACATTACCCAATTTCCTATTTATAAAACTGATTAAAGGGTATAACATATGCCATAGAATTTGCTAGATTATAATGAAACCTGGAAAAGATCAAAGCTGCATAAAACTGCCAGCATGTATCCTTTCATTTTATATCACATCATCAGAAGAACGCCTACGATACTGCTGTTTGGAGTAAAACAAGGATTTAAAAGTGAAAAATTGAATCAATTCAGTATTTTGTTGGAAATAATATGCCTTGGTAAAAGTGCATAGAGAAAGAACCTGGTAAATTTGTAAAAGCAATAACGGTTGAATCCTCTTGTGAAGGAAAATGAAGCACAGGGCCCCAGACAAAAATGTTTGAGACAAAGTGACTCTGAGGCAAGCACCCCATGTGTGATTGCCAGCCGTATTATTTAATTTTGGTGTCTCTTTGTTTGTGGTTGTTAATGTTTTAGTTGTTCATACTATATGTACACATTTTCAGATAATTTTTGATATCATTATACTGTATGCTACTCATTGGGTACCTAATATGAAAACAACATGAAAAATGTTAAAATTTGATTAGATATCAAACTCCAGAAGGAGTTTGATCAAAAACACAGTAAATGTTATGGTTTTTACTTGTGTGCAGATAATTTTTTCCAGATTAAAAAGGAAATCCAAACTGTTACAAAAATATAACATATTACTATTTCAACTGTAAATTGTTTGCTTTATGCATACTAAGCAAGTAAAACAGCATGGTAAAAATGTATTTTTTATGTTGATAACAATCTGTTAAGGATGCAGTAATCAAAAATATTTTTCTGTTTAAATAATTTTGTGATGGCTTTAATTACTGGTGTAAATTTGACACCAAACTTTTCATTTTAATATAATAGACATGTTAAAAAGGTTGTAGAATAAATATGTGGGGGTACAAACTGAAGCCAGTAAAAGTAAATTTCACAGAAATGTCAGAAAATATGTATAGTATTTAAAAATAGAAGTACAGATAATGTATCTGGAACAAGTTACATAGAAGTGGCTGAAATTGCAGCTTTTTTTATTTTAGACATGTAACAGAAATTGAAATTGAAATTAAGAATGTATGGTGGGTTGACTGATCTCTTCTTATTAAAACTATTCTTATACATTCATGCCTTGTGCCAAAAGCTAATACGCATAAAACCTTCACATCAAGCTTAATGATCCCCTTTTGGAAAATCAAGTTTTGCAGGGATTCGGTTGTTTTCAGACAGGACGAAGACAAAATAACAATTACTGATACATAATTGTTTTTGAGAGAGAGATGAGTAGTCACAAAACGGAAAATACATTTTATATTATTAATACAGCATACACCATATCATGGTCCAAGATTCACTGTTGCTTTTGTTCTCTGTATTTCTTGTATTTCTTCCATATTCATGTCCATGTGACCCTAATTAGTAAAGGATCCTAAAGAGTGCCAACATCTCAAACACACTTATAATAATATGGTTGTCAATTTATTTAGTTCACTAAATGTATGCTGGACAACAGACTGTCGATCAAGGCAAAGTAGACAAAGAGCTCCAGATGGCACCTGTTCTGTTTAAACTTCACCTCCTTAGGATCTGCCAATCAACATGCACATTTTATTTCTGTACTATTCATTCATTTTTCTATTTGATTTTGCATGTTAATATCAGGGTGGCGCAATGGTAGCGCTGCTGCCCCGCAGTTAGGAGACCTGGGTTCGCTTCCTGGGTCCTCCCTGCGTGGAGTTTACATGTTCTCCCCGTGTCTGTGTGGGTTTCCTCCGGGTGCTCTGGTTTCCTCCCACAGTCCAAAGACATGCAGGTTAGGTGGATTGGCGATTCTAAATTGGCCCTGGTGTGTTTGTGTGTGTCCTGTGGTGGGTTGGCACCCTGCCCAGGATTGTTTCCTGCCTTGTGCCCTGGGATTGGCTCCAGCAGACCCCTGTGACCCTGTGTTCGGATTCAGCGGGTTGGAAAATGGATGGATGGATGTTAATATCACATTCATTTTTCATATTTATTTTAGCATGTTGAAGAAATTAGGTTTACTAGTTTGTTAATAAATGTGACATTCTATTCTTAATATTCTGCTATTTGATCAAGTGGGAGGTTCACCACTTTGAACTGGACAAAGTTATCTCTTTCTCTCCTTGGAACTATCCATCCATCCATCCATTTTCCAACCCGCTGAATCCGAACACAGGGTCACGGGGGTCTGCTGGAGCCAAACCCAGCCAACACAGGGCACAAGGCAGGGAACCAATCCTGGGCAGGGTGCCAACCCACCGCAGAACACACACACAAACACACCCACACACCAAGCACACACTAGGGCCAATTTAGAATCGCCAATCCACCTAACCTGCATGTCTTTGGACTGTGGGAGGAAACCGGAGCGCCCGGAGGAAACCCACGCAGACACGGGGAGAACATGCAAACTCCACGCAGGGAGGACCCGGGAATCGAACCCAGGTCCCCAGATCTCCCAACTGCGAGGCAGCAGCGCTACCCACTGCGCCACCGTGCCGCCCCTCCTTGGAACTAGTACTTGGGTATTGTACTGTGTTAGCCATTATGAATGTAGTGAGAAATCAAGCAAAAAGTTGCCTCGAAAGCTTGCATATTGTAATCTTTTTAGTTAGCCAATAAAAGGTGTCATTTTGCTTGACTACTCTCTCCTTGGAACTAGAATGAGTAGGAGTTAGTTGCGTACACCAACTAAATTATCTGCGTTTAGTTTGTCTGGTTAAATTAATAGAAAATGTATTAAATTTTATACCTACTAATGTGAAAATATCTCATTGTTCCAAATAAATGAGCTATTATTGTGTTCCAGACCAATGAATAAAGGCGGTGGGGATGGCTCATCAGTTCAACAGTTAATTCTTGTTTGAGTGCACTTTCCTTCTGGTGGTGGTTTACTTAGTGTATGACAGGATATGCCTCATGGACAGTTTAATAGCGTTTACTGATGTTTAGTGTTGACCTCCCTTGAAGCCCATTGTATCACAGATTGCGTTATCGTCCTTTTCCATAAAGACATGAGAAATTTTCTCAGCCATCACTACAGACAACTCTAGGTAAGTAACAGAAATTGTTCATTTATTGGCAGAGTAAAAGCATTAGTTTTACAAAATGATTTACTACTTTAGTTTCCTAATTATTTTCCTTTCCATGTCTTTAAACCTTGTTTAGTAATCAATTATTAAAATGATTTGATTTTTTGCCTGTTGTAGGTGGCATTTTACCATTGTAGTCAGCATGACACTGGCTTTTCCCTATGTGTAATTTATCCATCCATCCATTATCCAACCTGCTATATCCTAAATACAGGGTCACAGGGGTCTGCTGGAGCCAATCCCAGCCAACACAAGGCAGGAAACAAACCCCGGGCAGGGCGCTAGTCTACCGCAGGGCAAACACACACGCACCTAACCTGCATGTCTTTGGACTGTGGGAGGAAACTGGAGTACCCGGAGGAAACCCATGCAGACACGGGGAGAACATGCAAACTCCACGCAGGGAGGATCCGGGAAGCGAACCCAGGTCTCCTAACTGCGAGGCAGCAGCGCTACCCACTGCACCACCCTGCCGCCCTGTAATTTATGAAGTTCTGTTAATGTCTTTAAATGCTTTGAAACTTCATCCAGTTTTTTTAACTGTTTTTCTTTATCTCTGCTCTGAGAGTGAATTACACACCTGATACAGAAATGGCTACAAAGAAACGCTGATGTGTTAGGCGGCACTGCAAAGGCTATTTTTTTTTTAGGATGCACTCTGTATTATACTGTATATATCTTCAGGAAAATAAAGGAGATCAGGAGATTGCATTACTTGTGTTTTAGTGAAGATCAGGTCAAGTTGCTTTATTGTCATACCATCCATACACAGTCTTGCACTATACAATGGCAAAAAATAACATTCACCAGGAACTGCAAGGCAAGTAAAGAACTAAACTATACTATAATATACTACACTATAGCTAGATAGACAGATAAATGAATAGGTAGTAATATTTTCAATAAGATAGTAATAAATAATAAAATCCACTAACTATAAAAAAGCAGTTAACAAGTATAATAAATGTACTGCATATAAATAAGCTTCAAGGAGGAGATCTGAAGGCAGTGGGGGCAGCACACAGCTCAGGGTTTGGACATCCAAGGGGTAGAAGCTGTTGTAGAACCAGGTATGGATGCTACAGTATCTTCTGCCATATGTCAGTTGGTCAAAGAGACCATGGAAGGGTGGAAACAGTACTTCACAATGCTACTGTATATGCTTTAGAGATGCAAGTCTTTATAAAGATCTCTTTAGTGGAGGGAAAATAGGTCCAAATGTTCTTTTTTGCTGTGTGCACTATCCCTTACAGGATCTCACCAAACCAGACACTGACGCAGTGGGTTAGAACACTGTCATTGGTGACCCAGTAGAATGTGGTATGAGTGTTATGGGGTAGCTAGCCTTGGCTTCTTCAGCCGCTGAAGGAAGTGGAGACACTGCTGCGCCTTCTTGGCTAAAAAGGTAGTGTTAATTGATCAAGTATAGTCAACTATCAGGTGCATACTAAGTAATTTGGTGTCCTTGAATTCCAACGCATAGCCCTCAAAGTGCAGTGGGGTGAGGACAGCAGGGTCCTTCCTGAAGTCAACAATCATTGCTTATATCCTGTCCACATTAAGAGACAAATTGTTTCACTTGCACCAATCTGCCAATCGTTGCATCTCCATGCTATAAGCTGACTCATCCCCATTGCCGATGTTACCCACCACTATTGTGTCATCTGTAAATTGTAATAATCATGTTGGAGCTGTACACAGCCAAACAACCATCACAGTGTGAACAGAACTAGGTCAATTACTCATCCCTGGGGACCACCAAAGACTGTCTGGGGCCTCTCTGTCAGGAAGTCCAGGATCCAGTGGAATAGGGAAATGTTGTAGCCTAGCAGACTCAGCTTACTTATGAGCTTCGGAGTAGATGATGGTGTTGAAAGCTGAACTGAAGTCAATGAATAGTGCACTAGCATAAGTGACTCTTTTCTTCAGATGGGACAGGGACAGATGAAGAGTAGATGATATGGCATCTTTAGTAGAACGGTTTGGACAATAAGCAAACTGGAGAGGGTCATGTGATGTGGGAAGTCTGGCTTTTTAGTGGCTCGAGACCAGCCTCTCAAAGCACTTCATGATGACAGATGTGGGTGCTATAGGGTGATAGTCATTGAGGCTAGAGGCTGAGGACTTCTTTGGCATGGGAATGATGGTAATGGTTTCGAAGAACTTGGGGACAACTTCTTGCCTCAGGGAAATGTTAAAGATGTCCATAAAGGTATTCATCAGCTTGTTTGCACATTTTATGTGCACTCAGCCAGGTATGTTGTACTTGTCCCGCAGCTTTGCATGGGTTTACATTCAACAACATTCTTTTCACATCCGCAGTTGACAAGCACAGTACCTTTTCTTCCTGAGGAGGGATGGACTTCCATGCTGGAATGTCATTCAGGGCATCAAGCTGCACGTAGAAGTTATTTAGAACATCTGGTGTGGTCTTATAGTCTATGATGGCTTGGATTCCCTGCCACATGTGCCATGTATCTTTAGTTCCCTAAAGATAGGTTTGCCCTCCCTGTCCTGAGGGCTACCTTGTAACCTGATCTATAGGCAGCATTACGGGCGTTTAACATTGCATATACCTCCAATGTCACCTATGGTTTCTGATTTGCACATGTTCTGATGGTCTTTGAGACAGGCTCATCATCTATGCAATTGTAAATGTAGCCAGTGACTGATGATGCATACTCCTCAAAATTGACCTGATGGCAATAGGTGGCAGCTGCTTTAAACATGGCCTAGTCCATGTGATCAAAACAGTTCTGCAAGATGAATAAAGGCAGGGGTGTCCATCTCTGATCATGGAGGGCTACAATGGCCACAGGGTTTCATTCTAACTCTTTCCTTAATAAGTAATGAGTGTTTGCTGCTAGTTAACTTCTTTTGCCTTAGCTGTAATTGACTTGCTATTTAAGATACAGACCCCTTAATTGTTTCATTTTCCTTGATTAGCAGCCAAACAGTAATGAGATATAAAACAAGCGAACGCATGACCAGATAACAGTGTCCATTGCACAACATTTTAAAATAAAGAAAGATGAAGGTCTCAGTAATGTTGATCTGTCCAGATCCCCAAAACATTGTTATGGTGCTCTTAGAAAAAATAAAATGAATAGTTTTGGAAATGTCTAGTGTGGTAGAACGAGAGCACCAACAAGCTATGCAATTACAAAACAGTTTAAATTAGCAACAAGAACTGGCTTTTAATTAAGAAACTGGTCGGGGTGGAATTGGTTGGAGTTTGAGGGCCATTCTTAATTGCTCTTCTGTTGGCTCACTTCACATCTCATTTTTGTTTGGCTAGCCTCTAAGAAAAAAGAAGCAATTCAGAGGACTGAGTCTTGAAAAATAAAGTAATAAAAATGAAGGGAAATAGAGTCAAAAAGCCAGAAGTCTGTATGACCATCAGCATCAAGTGACTCCGTGAGAACCCTAACTACAAAGAGGACTATTTCATTTATGTTAGGTAGAATGCCCAGAGGGGACTGGGTGGTCTCGTAGCCTGGAACCCCTACAGATTTTATTTTTTTCTCCAGCTTTCTGGGGTTTTTGTTTTTTTGTTTTTTCTGTCCATCCTGGCCATCGGACCTTACTCCTTTTCTATGTTAACTAATGTTACCTTATTTTAATTTCTTATTTTGTCTTTTATTTTTCTTTTCTTCATTATGTAAAGCATTTTGAGCTACTTTTTGTATGAAAATGTGCTATATAAATAAATGTTGTTGTTGTAGAGTCAATTAACAACAGAAATAGGTCACCGATTACGACAGTCTCAGGAAGGAAAACCTGCAGCCACTGTGACCCTCCAGGATCAGAGATGAGACCATACAACATGTACTATAGGCACTAAATTAAAGGGTACATTAGGAGAAGGTTTTGCTGGTGCACAGAAAGTTTGTTTGCTCACCAGATTGGACATTCAAAATCTATATGAAGATGACTAGCACCCTCTTTCTGTGACAACTACATAAAAACGCACTCAGTAATCTAGATGTCTGTCATGTCTGAACGTCTTTGTTCAAAACTAAGATCACTTTTGAATGCTGTGCCAGTACGTGTCTAGAAGCTCTTTGCTCCTCCAGAAAACTTATGACCTGCAATAAACAGTTTTGTTCCCTCACCTAAGACCGCAAACCTCCAATCATCTCTTCTGTTTTTTATTTTACAATGGATAAAATACTCATAAAATCAAAGAAAAATCTATTACTATTGAGAATACTGAGCAAGCACAGTGAAAGTACAAAACTACTCTCACATTGGTACCTTTAATTTTTCTAGCATAACATGAAGCTGGTGTCATTTATAGCTTCTTGTAAGAGTCAAATCCTTTAAGTTAATGTTAATGAAAAATTTAGCTTAGTTTTCTTAGCTTTGAACTTGAATATAACGTAGCTTGGTATAGATGATGGAAGATTCAGTTTAACCCCCTATAAATTAAAGATAATGGAATGTTGTAATGTTAGCTCAGTATGACCATCGAATAACCCTTAGGTTGAAGTTAGACAGCTAAAAAGAAACACGAACTGTTACACAGGTAGGCATTAAGGGCCTATAGTTTTCTGACCGTTATGTATGTAGGTCAAATGTACAGTAGGTCTTAGTGTATGTGGTATGTCACAAGAATGATTTGTAGACATCAAAAAAGGTTTGGGAGAGACACCCATATATTATGCCCTGCCTGCAAATGGGTAATTTGTTTGAGTTGTTCACAGGTCAGATTCCAAAACAGAACTGATTTAGGTTTGTCAAAATGGCGGCTTTAAAGGCCTAGACCGGAAGTGACATCATTGTGGGCGCTGGAACTGGAATGCAAAGTCACCGTGGGCACTGGAACTGGAAATGATGCCATTGAGGGTCCCGGAACCGGAGGAGAAGTCATCGTGGGTGCCAAAGCTGGAAATGACGTCATCGTGGGTACCAGAACTGGATGAGATGAATGGTCTGCATAGGATCGAGAGAGAAAGTCAGTGCACCTTGCCACCCTCTGGTCTGGAGTGGAACTATCATTATTCAGGCCCTTTAGCTGCCTCCTATGCACACGTGTGTGACACGTAAGAGATAGAAACCTTAAGAAATATAACCTAGATACTTATCATAGACAAGAAGTTTCCCTTTTTAATTTATTATCAACCTTTTTCCTTATTTTTACACTTGGGATGTGGAGTTTTTTATGTATGAGTCAAACTAGTGCTGGAATGCCTTTCTGGTAGCTATATTTGAACTATTTTGAACTATTGTATTTGGAAATCCCTGACAAACTTAGCTACACTTCTAAAATTACATTGTTTAGTTCTTTTTCCTGAACCTGTTCTTTCCCATATAAGAAAGTCTATCCCAGCAGCAAAGGGCTAAAAAGCACAGAAGACTTGGTGTATTAAAGCTGGCCCACTCATATATCAAAACTCACATATGGCGTCAAATTTGACTTTGGAAATGAACTTAACATTCTTGGCTTTGGGCTGTGAAAGGAGTCTCATGCAGCCTCCATATAAAGGACACCACAGGGACAAATCCACACAGCATCAAGCATTTTGAGGTTGTAACACTACTGCATTCTGATGTCATCCTAACTACGACATTCTAGCAGTCATTGACAACAAATATAATCTGCCATATTTTTGGAATTAATATAATATAAAAGCAAAAGCAGAATTTAGAAAAAAAATTCTAACTAAGAAATGTTAAGCAATATAGATTTGCATATGGGGAAAGGATGCCATAGAGCAGGGTAAAATTTATTCCTTTTTTAACTTAATACTAAACATAAATAGCAATATATTACTGTCACTCTTGAAATTTATTGGCACCTTTATGTCATTTTGCATAATGGGCGAGATTACTGACTTGGTAACTCTAGTCAGTGGAAAAAAGTGATGTAATGAATTAAACAATACAAGATTCAAGTCCAGATTCTAGTGTATTTCAATCTGACAAGCACAGACTGCGGAGCATGCTGTTCTGGGAGACCACTGATTTTTTTTCCAAGTCTGGCAGTGTAAGAATTCTATTTTATTTTTTTAAATTTTATTATCCATTTATAAGGCTCAAGTGTTTTGCCTGTTAATGAAACATGTAACCTCACAGTTGTCTTTTTTTTTTTGCGCTATTACATATAAAGAAAAACTGTTGTAGATTTTGTCTGCATTCTGAAAATAGACACCGAAACAGGTCAGACTGAAAGCAGAAACCTGCCAAAAATCTGTATGTTACTATGGCAATAAGCACCTTACATCTGAAACACAGACATCAAAAATTGGCTCAAAATTTGAAATATGTCATTATTGGAGTAAAACACATTACAAAGCATGTGTGTAATTTATTAAGCAGAAACATAAAGCAAAGACTATACATCATATTCAATTAATAAAACAGACTGTGATATAGTGTAACTGCATATCTACAGTATGATCCGTTTTCACTTATTTTTTGTTGCCGGGCAAATTAGAATAATTAACTTTTTTAACTTCCCATGACATTTGGAACACAATACTTTAATAGCATTATTATTTCTCTACTGCAGTGCTGTAATAGAATGTAAAAAAAAAGTTAATCATTAGCAGAAATAACAACAGGCTTTTGCTTATGCTTCCCACCCTACAGGGTGCAATGGTGATATCCTAGGGTTCCTATTGGCAGAACAGTGAGGCAGGAAGCTTGGGAAAAAATCCAGGGCTTTTCCATTTTGAAATATTGAATCTGGGCTGTGAATGTAGTGAAGTGTTGGTCTGTGAATAGAAAGTGCTGAATCCTGGCTTCAGACAGATTGAGAAGCAACGTACACCCAAAGTTGCATGATACCCCACTGAGGAATAAAAGGACTCTTAAGCAGAAGCCAGTTATAACTGGATTTGAAAAACAATCAAACAGCAAGAGAAAAAAAATTACTATGATGCCAACACAATGGAAAAATTGCTACAAAGAGCAAGTGTACAAATTTGCGTACAATCTCAAAACTAGGTACTAACACGTTGTTGATGGTGTCCTTTCTATTAGGCAGGGTGTATTTTCCTCATGTGCTGACTGTTTCTACCTTGTCTCAGCTTGATTCTGTCAGGAATAGGGAATGGCTCACATGTTCTTGATAGAATAGGAACATGTTCACAAGTTCACTGTTCCTTTTGACTTTTCTGACACATGGTGGTTACATGATTGAAGATGATGTATTTGTAAGAGAAAAAAAATTGTGCTTTGACTGTATGAAAGGAGAAAGATTTACTTACATTACACTCATCAAAAACTTGAACTCAACAGGCCAAAATGAGAAAGAAAGATATATGGTTTCAATTTCAGAACTGATTCAAAATGGTCCTCAATATGAAAGTAATGCTTGGATCCATTAAAGAGATACAAAGAGATTCAAAAAACACTGAAGATCTAGCAGTAAAAATCTTCACTATACACAACTTCTCACAAAGAGAATGAAAAATAATTACAGCAGCCATGTTTCCTGAAAGATTTCAAGTAGTAGACATGTGAACAGGGACTTTGCAAAAATGTACAGTTATTAAGGAAATAATTGGAAGGGACCTAAATAGAACTGAAACCTGTTACTACTGTTTCCATGTTATGATTGTGATAGGAGAAGGTATCTCGAACTATCTTCCACCAAGTCTGAAAATATGTGCAGATAGGGGTCTTCTATTTTATACAGGACAACCCAGAACCAAAAATGTGAAAAGGTAGGCTGACTATATCAGATTGCAGTGTATTAATTTTACAGTGAAACAAGCAGAGAATACCAAAAACCATCATGTAAGTTGTGTGAGATAGAAAATAGTATTTTGAAAAGATAAAACAAAAGAAGAAGATGATAAGGAAGAACCTAGTATTGCCTTTTTTAAACAGATTTGGCAATGGAAGAGAATCATATACCTTGATTTAAAGTCAACCATTTAAAAGTTCTTGAAAAAGGTAAAGAAAAAAGTGAAATAAGTAGAAGTGATTTTGAAAATAAATAACTGCCAGGTTAAAACAGAATTCAATTTTGGACAAAAACTTAAGAGATGTAGTTCAGTCTATTAAAGAGCAATACTGATGGAATGCAAGAAATTTGATTAAAAGCTTCATATATATTTGGGACATCTCAAAAGAATGGTAACTAAACAGGAGGTCAAGCAATGCTATAATATGTCAAGTGATGAAACCAAATCATGGTGGTTACATGATTGAAGATGATGTATTTGTTTGGGGAGCTGGGACCCCTCCAGCAGGCCACACTCCATCGATGAGGAAAAATAGCCAGGAGAAACCAACCCTAAAGAAAGCATGGAATTTCTTAGACATGAAGCAGCAAGAAATTACAAAAGCAACAGTGACAAAAAAGAAACACAATTTTTGTAAAAAAAAAAAAAAGGAAAAATAAGAAAACTAAGTTAACAAAGATAAAAAATACTCTGATAATAAAAATGAAAACAGCAACTGTAAAAGTTTGCAACATACAGAACAAAATTAGAAGACATAATATACCACAATCTTCTAACAGTAAATGCAGATATGATAGGTCCACAAAGGCACAGATTTAAACACAAAGGCCAGGATTTTCTTTATAATAAAGAATGACAATGTAAACTAGTTCTAAGAAATATTTCAAAGTAATTTTAAAGATTGCCAAACTTAGAAACAATAGAGCATCTGAGGGAAGTTAGAACTGTAAATGTGCATGCTCCGAAAAAAACTCAAGATAAATGTTAGGAAAGAGAAATTATAGAGAAATGAAAAATAATCAATGATAATTTCATTGTATACATAACGAAGTGGAAAAAATGACAAGACTTTTACATTGTTAAAAAAAATAATAAGAGAAAACAGCGTAAATGAAAATTTAGAGAGTCAAATAAAACAGACAAGAGGGCATACAAAGAAAGCAGGAGAAGAACATGTAATCCAAGTGTTCATTGTTAAATCAGGAATTGTCTAGTCTATGTTTTTTTCAATCAATAGGTTATATCAGAAATGGAAAAAATTGCAAACAACACTCCTGGAAGAGCATAAATATTAAAACAGAGTGTGAAGAGAAGAATAAAGAATGCCAGTCAATCATTTCCCATCCCGTTTTTCCTGAACAGAGTCGCGGAGTTCTGCAGGAGCCTATCCCAGGTAGCATAGGGCGCAAGGAAGGGAACAAACCCTGGATAGGACACCAAGAATAAAGAATGGGACACACAAAAAATGAATTCTGTGACAGTTTTTGTTAGTGATGGGGTAAAGTAAAATACAAAAAAAGAATCTTCTTTCTTAAGCAAAGAAAGATAAAAAAACTACCATGAAAGATAAAAGCAGGATAAGTATTATAAGCAGAAACATCCATTGAAAGTGCAACTTCGAGAAACTAGGCACAGTACAGAAGAATTATATCACAGAAAAAAGAAAGTCAACAGAAAGACTTAAAACGCTTAATAATAAGAAAAGAGGTAGGAGAAGGAATTATAAAACACACAACCAAAACATGGGAGAAGTGTAACATCTTAGAATAACTGAAGATCTGACTATGGAAGAATTTGAAAAAGTCCTAAAAGTGCAAAAAGATTTTGATAAGAGATCTTTCAGTGTATACTCAAGAAAGAAAAATCTCAATGGTTTTATTAAGCGTAGACTCTGAAAAAACATCAATATATGTGGGAATTTCTGTGGTTGGTTTCAAAATGGCTATAAAAGAATAATAATCCAGGTTTTAGTAAATGAATAAGTAACCAAGAATTAAGGCAGAGTCAAGAGTGAGGCAAGGATTTCTTTTATCTGCCCTGTTATTTGTATGTAGCATTGAAGCAGCAATGGAAAAAAACAGAAAAGAAAAGAATTTCAGTAGAAGTGAAATGGATAGCTTTTATGACCCACATAATTGTTTATAGAAACTCATTGTCATTTAGAAGAACATTAATACATGGTGAAAGTTTTTGTTACACATCAGGATAAAACTTAATAAAGAAAATAAAAATTGCATATTAAGACCGCCAACACATGAAAGGCAAGAAATTGGAATAAAGGCATACATTTAGGAATAAACAAAGAGAGCAAAATAGACTAGAAAAAGTACAAAAAAAATTCTTTGATTCTTATTGGGGTAATGGAAAAGAAGAAAATTAAAAACTGAAGGAAACATTTTCGAAAACAATTATTTTACCAAAGTTGTTGTGTTTGGTCAGTATTTTTAAGCTACAAACACAGCAACATAACATAATTCTAAAATTCACTTAATGCAATCCGGAGTTTCAGGTTATCCTTGAGACAGCCCTTGGCAGTTCTGCAGTCCATCACCTAGTCCACTAATGGACACATCCACTGTTCCAATCACACAGGGACTATTTTCCTTACTTTAGGATGCTACAGAAGTCCCATGTCTACTTTCAAGCACCACAAGCAAACAAGTAGGCATGGCCAGTGATTTGTCAAGATTCGGCATGTGATAGTAAAATTAGCCACAATCCAAATACTCAGAGTACATAAAACCGAACATCAACTAAATAAATAATTCAAACCAGCAGACTTTGCTTTCTTGATTATCGATTAAACAATTTCATCACTTGAATAGAAGTTAGGAAAGAAGCTCACAGAAGCGAGGTTGATGTACATTTCTTATGTCTGATGAGCTGCTCTCAACAACCACTCCCTGTCAGTGAAATGAAAAGAACCTGGTGATAATAGTGCAAGCCTTGCATTATACAATGATGTTGTATAATGTCTGTTCTCTTCTTTCACTACCTAATAAGGAAACCCACCTGAAAAGTCACTGAGTAAGCCAACAGGTTAATTCCCTTTAACCATTTCTGGTAAGCCATTTACACTTATTTCTTCTGCATCATTTTTCCAAGTACACTAGATTGATTAAATGATATTAGAAGTAGAATATTACAGCACTCCACAATGAATCCGGTTGAAATGCAGCATGCTTTTTAAGAAAATTAATTTAATTCACTGCAAACAGGTTTACCTGAACTCCATAGATTAGTTTCTCAATTTCAACCTTCCACTTGAGTCTTTGACACAGTCCCAAAAGGATTTTTAAAGAAGTCTCAGATGAGCTCATTGATAATGTACTTCACATAGGTAACTCATTCTTCGATACCGGGGTCTTCCCATATCGTCTAAAGACTGCAGGAGTTAAACCCCTGCTTAAGAAAACTAATCTTGACATCTCTATGCTTGGGAACTTCCTTTTCTAAGTAACATTCTAGAGAAAGTAGTTTTTCAGCAGTTACATGACCATTTAAACAAACACTGTATTCTTAATAAGTTTCACTCAGGTTTGAGAACAAATCATAGTACAGAAACTGAATTGGTTAAAGTAGTAAATGACTTATGGCTTGACAGAAGCCACATGCTGTATCTGTTCTTGTTTTATTAGAACTGAGTGTAGGATTTGAAACCACAACAACAGTATTCTTATGAATCGTCTTAGCTAATGGGTAGGCCTCTCTGGCAGTGTCTTAAATCGGTTTCAGTTCAAGGATCACTGATATTGTATACACCATACCACCAGGATCTATTCTGGGCCTTCTCTTATTATCAAAATCAGTTTCAGTTCAAGGATCACTGATATTGTATACACCATACCACCAGGATCTATTCTGGGCCTTCTCTTATTATCAATCTATATCCTTCCATTAGGCCAGATTATCTCTGAAAAGAAGAGGAACTGCCATGACTATGCAGATGACACACATCTTTATTTATTTATAGCACCTGAAGACTTTGATGCTGTCGGCACTGTGGCCTAATGTCTGTCATATATTTCTGAATAGATGAGTAGTAATTTTCTCCAGCTAAACAAGGAAAAAAATGAAATCTTGTCATTGATAAAAATTTAAATAGTGAGGGTATCTATATATATTATTCACTAAGGCAGGACAACCATGGAAAGCACGCCGGAAGGGGCGTGGATTCACTAAGCTGCCGACAAGTAAGACACCCATGGCGCATGCAGGAAGGAGCCATGCCCACCAACTCTAAGACCATTGGAATCGACGACAACTCGCAGAGCCACGCCCACCAACTCGGACGCGACGACACAGAAAAAACAGCGTCATTTATATTCGTCTGTCGTAGAGGCCACATGCACCTCCGAGCCACGTTGACTGTTCATAGAGGCATGTTTCTTGCGGAGGTGAATCGCCATATGCAGCGTGTAAAACGGTTTGCGAGGGGTATCCCATGGGATCCTTAAAACAATCCTTTACAACTGAGGTTAAAACACAATGAAGTAAGCAGTCTTTAAAAACCAATACGCCCTGTGCCTCTGTTTCATTAGCGTCGGCGGTCCTCCAATTTTAAGTCTCGGACAATTGTATGTTTCCCTCTCAAAACACAATGAAGGAAGCAGTCTTTAAAAATCAATAAGCCCTGTGCCTCTGTTTCATGAGCGTCTCACCTGCTTCATCCAATGCAGGCCCTGCAACAGTTGAGATGCTCTCTCAGCAGATGACCTTCTACACAAGCTGTGTGTGTGTGTGGGTGGGTGTTAGTTAGTTAATTAGTTACTCGAAGGATTTCAAGATTTAAAGTGCACAAGCGATAAAGTTGGTGGCCAGGGCTCCGTGAGTTGCTGTTGCGAGCGGGCACATGACCAGGGGGTGTCTAAGCTTAGAGAACGAGGGTGGAGGGGGGAGGAACAGGTAAGAAGAGGCATGTTTGTCGTGGAACTGAATCGCTGAATGACCGTGCGATGACGGTCGGCTGGCAAAAACTGGCCGACAAATTAAACGCGTGTGCATTGTACTTACTGAAAGCAGCGTTACGGATTTTGCAAATGTTCATTTTTTTCCCTCCTTTTAGACAACTGTGTCTTTCCGGAAGTGTTCAGCCATCAATATATTATTTTTGCGGCGTTTGCCTGCAGGACCACATGCAGCGAGCGAGCGAGAGAGAGAGCGTGTGACACACGCACACACACACACATACAGGCGCACGCGAGAGAGAGAGCGCGCTGGACACATAGGAATAATAATACTTCGTTACATTGATATAGCGGTGTTCTCAGTATTTAAAGCGCTATCCACACAGGAAGGAACCGGGAAGTGAACACACAATCTTCCAGAGTCTCCTTACCGCAAAGCAGAAACACTACTACAGCCCCAGAAGGCAGTTAAAAAATACACCGGGCTCGAATTTGTTTTCACTTCTGTGCATAGCATTGTTGCAATGTTACTTGTCTTGGTGGCTTATTACATTACGGATGTTTCAAATGTACATTGTTTCCCCTGTGCTTAAAAGACATTAAAAGAGTGTTTTTCAACTACGCCATGGTCTTAATGTTGGTGGGCGGGTCTCCGTGAGTTGCTCTTGCAAGTGGGCACATTACCAGGGGGTGTGTAAGCTTCCAGAACGAGGGTGGACGGGGGAGGACCAGGTAAGAAGAGGCATGTTTGTCTCAGAACTGAATCGCTGAATGACCGTGCGATGGCGGTCGGCTGGCAAAAAGTGGCCGACAAATTAAACGCGTGTGCATTGTACTTACTGAAAGCAGCGTGTGCATTGTACTTACTGAAAGCAGCGTTACGGATTTTGCAAATGTTAATTTTTTTCCCTCCTTTTAGACAACTGTGTCTTTCCGGAAGTGTTCAGCTATCAATATATTATTTTTGCGGCATTTGCCTACAGGACCACGTGCAGTGAGAGAGCGAGAGCGTGTGACACACACACACATACCAGTGCGCTGGACACATAGGAATAATAATACTTCGTTACACTGATATAGCGGTGTTCTCAGTATTCAAAGCACTATCCACACAGGAAGGACCCGGGAAGCGAACACACAATCTTCCAGAGTCTCCTTACCGCAAAGCAGCAACACTACTACGGCGCCACAAGGCAGTTAAAAAATACACCGGGCTCGAATTTGTTTTCACTTTTGTAGATAGCATTGTTGCAATTTTACTTTTCTTGGTGGCTTATTACATTATGGATGTTTCACATGTTCATTGTTTCCCCTGTGCTTAAAAGATATTAAAAAAGTGTTTCTCAACTGTGACTACAAGTACTGACAACTGTGTCGTTCAGGAAGTGGTCACCCATCAATACATAATTATGCGGCGTATGCTACGCCGCGGGTTGGCTAGTTAGAAATAAACTTAAACACTAACATTAAAAGTCAAGGCAGAAGTAAAGAACTTAGGTATAATCTTGGACTCTGACCTACTTTTTAAATTGCACATCAACCAGACTACTATGAGAGCATTTTTCCATTTAAGGAACACTGCAAATGTTAGACCTCTTGTAACACTGCAAGATTCTAAGAAATTAATTTACATTTTTGTTTTTAGTTGACTAAATTACTGTAATGCACTCCTAACTAGTCTAACTAAGACAGAAATTAATTGGTTGCAGTTAGTTTAGAATGCTAAAAAAGAAAATCTGAACACATCTCACAAGTTTTAGCATTGTTAAATTGGTTACCCGTGTCTTTTAGAATTAGCTTTAAAATACTATTGATGGTGCATTAAACCTTACAAAAACTTGACAGAAGACATGACTGGTTGACCAACAACCCCAGATTCAGCAACATCTTTCTCCCCCCATATTTTCCTTTCCTAAACCCTATAAAGGATTTTTTTTTAGCATGGTGGTGGAAGGTCTATGACAGACTGCTACATATGTGTTTACCTCCTCCAGACCATGGGTTGGGGGCTTGTTTTGAAATCACAGATGAGACTTGCCAGGGATGGATAAGGCATGCAAGGGGGTTTTTCCCCATCTGCCTGGCCAGCACTCATATTGCAGGAGATGTTGATGAGATTCCCTGACCTGACCCTGACCAGAGAAGGGATGCTGCGGCTGAAAAGAATTTTCTTTTTCTTTTTTGTACATTTTGTAAAATTTTGTTTTGGAAATTATTATTTATACCACAATACATCGTTCTGTGTGACACAGTGGCATAGCGGCTGAGTTAGAGTCTTATGCTCTGTCGTGAGGATAACCTTCAGCCTTCTAAGTCCTGAACTGAATTAAGAAGGTGTAGATATGTTTAAAACATTTAGGTTTTACAGTACTAGGTCAGGGTGACCATGAAAAGAGTGCACATACATGTCCTCTGCTTAACAAGTAAGTTTAAAAGAAGAAATTGATTCATATTAGTAGCTATGGACTATATGAACAAGTTCCCAGAGTCCTATCTTTTGCTGGGTCAAAAGGTTCAACCCAGTGAAGGGCAAAACCTTGAGAACCAGGTTTTCAAGATAATGTACAGGCAGCTTGGCAGCAGTAAGACATTTACTGCCCAACCCAGTTGACTCTCATCAAAAGTCAAGAGTATCAAGACCATAACCAGTAATTGGTGTTAGCTTTCCTCATCTTTAACTGAGGTATTTGGGTTGCATGCCAATTACCCAAATATTTTGCTTATCTCCTGACAGACTGTGGGTATATCCAGACCCTGAACAGGCCTGGCAAGATGACAAGACTGGCTGGAAGCTTTATATGCCAATTCCCGGGTGATGTAACTAACCAGATATGGCCTTTGTAAGAAAGGTGCTATATTGTGCCCGACCCGACACAGATTGACATGGAGGCACGTGTAAAAACAAATAAACTATTTATTTTTCTTCAGCTGGAGGGCACGTCTTCCTTGTAATCCCTCCAGCCACACAGTCCCAAAGCACAGTACAGTCATAAAACACTCTTCTTCTTCTCCTCTCTCTACCACCACTCCTCCTCAGCAAGCTTTGTCCACCTCCACTCGACTCTGGCCTCTGAGTGGTGGTTGCTGGCTCCCTTTTATTGGGTACACGGAAGTGCTCCAGGTGGTTGATTGCCGACATCCGGCTGCACTTCCGGGTAAGGCGAAACCAGTGCCCAAAAGGGGCCAGCAGCTCCCTCTGGTGGCGCCTGCGGAACCCCACAGAGCTGCACAGAACTCCAACCCCCATGAAGCCCTGGGGGAGTCAGAGGCACCGCTGCAACCCAGGGAGGCTGCCATCTAGCGTCCAGGGGGAGATACTGGGCTTCCCACCCTTGTCCCCCTGGCAGATGTGGTGAAGGGGCATCCCGGCCAGGCATGAGCCCCGGCCATCCGTCACACCTTTTATTTGTAAGAATGGTTAGAAGCTCTCCTTGGTAATTCCTGGGTGATGTAACAAACTAGATACACCATTCTCACCTTAAGGCTTTGGGTTAATCTATTTTGGGACATTGGGTGTGAGTCTATGTATTCAAGTAGGATTGAAAATATTTGCCCTTGTTCAATGTCGAAGCAGGTCCAGGAGGTAGTGTAGTGGATCTCACATACAAAATGAATAGAGAAGATTGCCCCTTCTTCTTTAGGCTGCTTCTGTTAGATCATCTTTTTCCATATCTTCCTGTCCTCTGCATCTTGCTCAGTTACACCCATCACCTCTCTCACCAAATCCATAAACCTTCTCTTAGGCCTTCCACTTTTCCTCTTGCGTAGCAGTTCTATCCTTAGCATCCTTTTTCCCAGTATAGCATCTCTCCAGTGAAAATGTCGAAACCAACGCAATCTCGCCTCTCTGTCTTTGACTCCAAACACTGTAACCTGAGCTGACCCTCTAATGTACTCGTTCCTAATCCTATCCATCCTCGTCACATCCAAGGCAAATCTTAACTTCTTTAACTCTACCATCTCCAGCTCTGTCTCCAGTTTTTTGGCCAGTGTAACCGTCTCCAAGCCATATAAAATAGCTGGTCTCACTACTGTCCTGTAGATCTTCCCTTTTACTCTTGCTGACACCCATCTGTCACAAATTACTCCTGACACTCTTCTGCACCCACTCTGCCCTGCCTGTACTCTTTTCTTCACCTCTCTTTCACACTCCCTGTTACTCTGTACTGTTGATCCCAAGTATTTAAACTCATCCACCTTTACCAGCTCTACTCTCTGCATCCTCACCGTCCCACTAACCTCCCTTTCATATTTACACACATGTATTCTGTCTTTTTCCTACTGACCTTCATTCCTCTCCTATCTGGAGCATATCTCCACTTCTCCAGGGTCTCCTTGACCTGCTCTCTACTCTTGCAACAGATCACAGTGTCATCAGTAAACATCATAGTCCAAGGGGACTCCTGTCTAATCTCATCTGTCAACCTGTCTATCACCATTGTAAATAAGAAAGGGCTCAGAGCCAGTCTCTGATGTAATCCCACCACCACGCTGAATGCATCCATCACTCCTACCTCAGACCTCACCACTGTCACACTTCCCTCATACATATCCTGTACAACTGTTAATACTTCTCTGCCACTCCTGACTTCCTCATACAATACCACAACTCCTCTTGAGGCACCCTGTCATATGCTTTCTCCAGGTCCACAAAGATGCAATGCAACTCCTTCTGTCCTTCTCTTTACTTCTCCATCAACACCCTCAGAGAAAACATTGCATCTGTGGTGCTCTTTCCTGGCATTAAACCATACTGCTGCTCACTAATTATCACCTCCCTTCTTAACCTAGCTCCACTACTCTTACCCATAACTTCTTGCTGTGGCTCATCAATTTTATCCCCCTGTAGTTACTATAGCTCTGCGCATTCCCCTTATTTTTAAATATCGGCACCAGTACACTTCTTCTCCACTCCTCAGGCACCTCTCACTTTCCAAGATTCCATTAAACAATCTGGTTACAAACTCCATTGCCATCTCACCTAAACACCTCCATGTTTCCACAAGAATGTCATCTGGACCAATGGCCTTTCCATTCTTCATCCTCTTCATAGCTGTCCTTACTTCCACCTTGCTAATCCATTGCACTTCCTGATTCACTATCACCACATCAAGTAACCTTCTCTTATAGAAGGGAAAAAGTTTATATATATACTAGGCATAAATAGCATATTAGCATAAATAGGCAGAAAAGTAATTAATAGCTTCTAAAACATTAAGATTAAGCATAAATTAGAATGTTAAGCAAATAAGATAGGTCAAGCAAATGGTTAACTAAAAAATCAGTCATATTGCATTATTTTTAAGCTTGAAGGAAAATTACCAGTATTAAGAAAGCAAAAATAAAAACAGGACAAAAATGACGCACAGAAACTAGCCGAGGACAAGATAAAAAGGCATGAGAACATCTGTTCTCATGGAGGCCAGAAAAACATGGTCTTAGTAGGCACGTACAAAGCCAGCTGAAATATTGAATCAACAAAGATGGCAAGAAGGCATTGCTGCCAAGGTCAGGTGATGTAATGCAAGGAAAATGACAAAATATGTTCTAGCATAAATAAGTTTAGAAAATTAGGAATACTAGCATTTAACCTAAGTACAGAAATTAAATGTAAATCAAGCATGCCAAGCAAATGATTAAATAAAGGCACATGCCATATTTCTTTTTAAATCAAAGCTTAAGCTTCAGGCCACCATTATAAAAAAAAAAGTTTGGAAGGCTTAGGAAAGGAAATGACTTAAGGAAGCCCAAAGATGGTAAGAGGAAGCCATCTGCCCAGCCTTAAACCAATAAAAAATAAGCAAAACAGAAACTAGAGAGAAACAATGGACAGTAAAAACAGGTGCAGAATGAGCTAATTGAACAAGGACAAAGTGATAAGAAATGATATTGGGTTTTGGGTTTGGAACTGTTTGGGGCTTAACTCAATTTGGCCATATTGGGTTGAGTCTGTGTTATTTTTATTGTTATTTTATTGCAATAAAATTATACTCTGTTTGCCTATCCTGAGACTCCTAATAGCTTTCATTTCAGGTAAAAAGACTTCTGGTGACAATTTTTCGCTTCGACAGTCTCTCTCTTATTCTCTTCATTCATTAGCCTCTCGGGGTACTTTTTCCATCTGCTCAACACACTCTCCTCACTTGTGAGTATGTTTTCGTCTTTCATCACCCTAACCTGCTGAACATCTTTCCCAGCTCAGTCCCTTTGACTAGCCAATCAATACAGATTCTTTTCTCCCTCCTTAGTGTCCATTCTCTCATACAACTCATCATACGCCTTTTCTTTGGCCTTTGCAACCTCTCTCTTCACTTTACGCCTCATCTCCTTGTACTCCTGTCTACTTTCTGCATCTCTCAAGTGACTTTCCCACTTGTTCTTCGCCATCCTCTTCCTCTGTATACTCTCCTGTACTTCCCAATTCCACCACCTGGTTTCCTTTTCATCCTTCCTCTGTCCAGATGTCACGCCAAGCACCCTTCTTGCTGTCACCCTTACTAACTAGTTGCCCAGCTGTCTGGTAACTCTTCACCACCACCTAGTGACTGTCTTAACTCATTCCTAAACTCAACCTTGCAGTCTTCCTTTTTCAACTTCCACCATTTGATCCTTGGCTTGGCTCTACCCTCACTCTCTTCCTCTTCTTGATTTCCAACGTCGTCCTACAGACCACAATCCTATGCTGCCTAACTTCACTTTCCCCTGCTACCACTTTGCAGTCTTCAATCTCTTTCAAATTGACTCTCCTGCATAGTATATAATCTACCTTTGTGCATCTTCCTCCACTCTTGTACGTCACCCTATGAAATACATATTCACCACAGCTATGTCCAACCTTTTCACAAAATCCACTATCATCTGACATTCTTCATTCCTCTCCTTGACACCATACCTACCCATCACCTCCTCATCCTCTCTGTTCCTTTCACCATGTCCATTGAAATCCACTCCAATCAAAACTCTCTGTCTCTTGGGTACATCGTCCATCACTTCATCCAATTCACTCCAGAGATCTTCTTTCTCATCCATCACACACCCAACATATGCACTAATAACATGCATCATCACACCATCAGTTTCTAGCTTCATAATCATCATTCTGTCTAACACTCTTTTCACCTCCTAAACACTCTTGACATACTGTTCCTTCAGAATAACCTCTGCACCATTTCTCCTCCTGTCCACACCATCATAGAACAATTTTAATCCACCTGGCCTTACACCCCTTCCATTTAGTCTCTTACATACACAATATATCTTCCCTTACCAGTCATACTGCCAACATGCAAAATTTCCACCCTCACTTCCACTCTCTTTACCTTCCTCCTCTCCTCCTGCCTCTGGACATGTCTTCCACCTCTTCTTCTCCTTCTTCAGCCAACGGTAGCACAATTTCTGCCAGCACCCTGTTGGCTAACAGTACTGGTGGCGGCCATTGTTAACCCGGCTCTCAACCGATCCAGTATGGAAATCTGTATTGGTGTCCACATATTGGTCTGGCAAAATGTTACACCAGATGACCTTCCTGACGTAACCCTCCCCATTCTTCCGGGCTTGTAACCGGCACAGAGAAACACACTGGTTTGTGTATCCCCTGTGGCTAGGTTAAGATTGACCATACACCAAGAAGGGCTAAGTCACCAGCAACTGCAGACCAGATGCACAGCTTGCTAATCATAGTTCTCTCACTTCACTCCACCTTATGCTCAGAGTATATCATGAGTCATTAGCTTTAATACTCTCTGCACACAACTCATACCACCACCCAGATTGTGCAGACTGAGAGATTCTGCAAAAGGGCTAATACCAGAGTGACATACTTTGTAATGGGAAGAATAACCATAAAGAGAAGCATCAAAGGGGTGGTAAAGGGAAAATAAATGTTTTTAGTATCCTCATGGCATCATTCCCATTGAGGGAAGATGGAAACGTGAAGAAGTTTGCCTTAAGAGAAAATCCTGATATTATGATGGGTGTTTTGTCTGACATGGTGCAAAACAATTGTTACCCCAAAATCCTGCCGGACTACGCCAATTGTTTTGTCTTGGTAGAGTAATATATATATTGCTCTACTTTCCCCTATTGATCATCTATCTATCTATCTATCTATCTATCTATCTATCTATCTATCTATCTATCTATCTATCTATCTATCTATCTATCTATCTATCTATCTATCTATCTATCTATCTATCTATCTATCTATCTATCTATCTATCTATCTATCTATCTATTGTATTATTAATATGTAGCCTTAGAATGCCTAATCTCACAGACTTACCACTGTTTATAAGGTATTATTGTATATAACTTATCCCCACCTTCCCTTCTATATCTATAACCTTAGGCAATTAGAAATAGTAAAAAACAAGCAGAAGTTAAGTTACAGTTTAAACAATGTATTAGTATTATTGATAATATTCATAAATAATAACAAAATGCAAAGTACATTTGAATATTGGCAACCATACAACCTGATTAAATGGTGATATGTAGTTCAGGCGGCACAGACTTGTAGTTACTTAAATGTCTCTAGTTAAGGCATCATTGGTGCTCAGCTTTCAGCCACATGTCTGTTCAAAATGGCTGCTGAGCTGTTCTCTTCATTATGTGGTCTTCATCATCAGGTTAGCAAGAGAGATGCTTCTTCATCATATGTTGGTTGGTAAGAGAGAGATACTGAGGTTAAACACATACATTTATAGATGTTCTGTCCAATCCCGAGAGCCAATAGGACATCATGGTACTTAAAGGCCTCTGAACCAAGCCAATTCCAAACAGCCATACTTCATACCAATGGGGGAAATAGAACATCTTAACACCTGCCCCCAAACCATATGTTAAAGTACACCTTAGCCCATTTGCGGGGGTAGAAATGACTTAAGCAAAGAAACACTTGCCAAACTACTTTAAAACACACACATCCCCCAAATCCTGTCGTAAAATTCAAAGAGGCTCAGCCGTAAAAGGGGGGCAAACACGAATGCCTCTCACCAAAGTAACACTAAATTACATTGCTTTGCCTAAAAATCAAATAAAGACATACAAAAATATTCATCAAATAATATGTAAAATCTCACAAATGTATTATCGTAGTATTTCCCTCTACTTACCCTTTACCTGTTTTCTCAAGGGTAAATGTTCTCGTCAGGTTCGTTATCGGGTTGGTCTACTGTTGCACTTTAAAATGAACACACACACACACAGACCCTAACCACAACAGTGCCCTATGAATGACACACACACGCTGATTAACCCTTTGCACTTTATACCACACATCAGCCTGTCACTCAGCACTTCAAGAGACTTACTTATTATCGGCACGGACAACATATGATGTTTTAAATAGACCTCAGACCTAAATGTTACTTTTGGTCTCCAACAAAATATTAAGTCATACAAAGACTCAGTATCCTTGACTATAGGCCATTTATCAGCCAAGAATACCTTCTTCTCATACTGTCCCTTCTTTTGAGTGGCGCTCCTCACTCTCAGCCTTATAAACCTTGCAGCACAGAAATAATGGCAAAAATCTGGCTACCCAAGGTGCTCAAAGAAATCTAAGTTATTAATTCAATCACTCTAGATATTAAAACAAAGCATAGAAAGTTAAAAGCAGCATGATATTTATTACAAGAATGATAATAATACCACTGGAACAAAGAATAGAAAATAAGTACTGATAGGAAAGTCTGAATATATATAGTCTTTAGGAAAAGCTTACGAAAAAGTTGAAATGGCAAGGATGAATGTCCCAGGGAGGCGTTTGATTTAGCAATGGATATTCATGATGCCTTTCTGACGACCAATGTCGTCTTCGTCTGTTCCTCTTCTTCTCCTCCTTCTTCTTGCTTCTTCTCCTCTCCTTCTTCCTCCTTCTTCTGCTCCTCTTCCAAACCAAGGCATATTTATTATGAAATATCATGCCTTGGTTACACAACACATGAACCTGATTGGCTGGCTGTCAATGTGATTGATGAGTTTTGCTCAAACTCTTTCCCACATAATAAAGTTCTTTGATATTGCCTGTTTCCCTTTCCCAGGCCATAAATCCCAGATGTCCATCCATAAAGTAATCAATAGCCTGGGGTGTCAGCAGAGCATCCTTTCCCGGGTTGTAAAATAATTGAGCCCCAGAATGTCTTCCTTTCAATGTAGGAAACAGCTGTTTGAAAGTGAGGTGTGACAAAACCTGCTTTGATCTGTCTTAGTTCATCTGTTGTCTTGTCTCGAACAAAATATAATGGAAACCAAAATGTACAGATTTTATACACCATAACAATGGGCAACAGCAGTAACTGCGTATGATAGGTTGTGAACAGGGCAAAAACCAGCTGAAGGTGTAGCAATGTTTATTGTTGTTGGAAGTGAACTCATGACTGTGAGAGTGGGTTTCTACTTGAGCTACACCTTGCATGGCAGTTGTTAAATCTGCACTGATATAGACTCCATGATGGCTACCGTTGTGACTTGATACTATGAAGTACAGTATGTTAACATTATAGACTTCAATTTTTTTACAACTTTGTCTAGTAAACTTTGGATGCAAAGATAATGTACTTGACCTCTAACAGATGCCTGAAATAATGAAACAATTACTTTTAAATTTTGAAATCTTCCATAAGCAGTAGTCTAAAGCAGTTCAGCTATTTGAGTTCTATTTTACACATTTTTTGAAGTATACAATAGGCAGTAGAGTTGAGATATGTAGCTTAAATCACAACTTCCACAATACAAGTGTTATACTGACGGAAGGCACAAAGGACAATGACTTGAATATATCTGTATTGACACAGGCTTGAAATAATAAAAACATCATTTGAAATAATATTTGAAATTTCCCATAGGTAGGGGTGCAATACATTTGATTTTTTTGTACTGTGAATATACAGGTAAATATACATGTAACTCGCACAGTACAATTTTTAGTTCTTAAAAATGTTCACAGTAAATGATGATTTCTTGTAGATACTGCATATCCATTAACTAAAGTTTAAAATAACTGAAGTATTATTTAAATAATGTAGCTATTAAATGGGCATAGATTTTCCAAATTAAAATGTATGATACATAAAGGACATACAATGAGTGATACCTTGAGTGCAGTTACATTGACAGATGCTTGCAATAATGTAAGACTAATTTTTTATATTTAACTCTCATTTTATATACAGAATATCTCTCACAGGCAGCAATCCAATACAGAACAGTAATTTAACTTATTATAAATCATGTCTTCCACCATAAAAATATATACTGCTAACATAGTTTTAAACGGCAATGCCCAAAATATAGTTGTATTGGCTAAAGTATGCAGTTTTTTTGTTTTTTTTTTAAACAGTAGACTGAAAACTTCATTGAAATTAATCCCCTGTTCATTTGACCACTATTTTGCAGCCGTCTGCTCATTTGAACGCAGCATGTAACTGTCTCCACAAATGATAAAGAAGAAAATATGCAATCTGAAAGTTCTGGAATTTTTATAATTGAAACATTGAAACTTTTCATTATTGTACAGCTAACCACAATCCCATGAGCTTCTGTTTCAGCACAAAATGTTATACCAATATTTAACTGTTTAAAATATAATAAAAAAAAACTTTTTTCTTTTTAGAAATACAACTGTAACAAATTTAGAAGTAAGTAAGATCTCTAGGAATATACAGATAATAAATGTAATTTCAACAAATATAGTATTTGTAGTTAAAAAAAATAGAGCTGGCTGCATTCATCAATAACTTTCATTGTCCTATCAAGCAAATTAAAAAATTGTAAACTTCAACAACCATTTCTGTAACACATAAATCCACATATTAAACTACAGACTTCCTTTCCACTTACAATGAATATATCATAATGTTGTTGTGAAATGAAGACACAAACATGGCAAAAAGGGGTTTGAAGCCCCAAAAGTTACCATACAGCAGACCACCACCCTTTCTTGGCCAGCCCAGAAGAGGCTTACTTCAGAGCAGCTTGACCCAAAACTCTCTGTTGGCTTCTGGCCTAGATGGCCCCAAAAAGGGAAGCTGGGGTTGAAACTATAAAAGTCACAGAAAACACAAAAACGACTGAACAGAGAAACCATAAAAACTGACCAGAAGAGACAAGTCCCACAGAAAACCTTTATAAAGGAAAATATTTATTAAAGAAAACAGAACAAAATAAAGAGAAAAATGAGGCAAAAAAAGATTTTACTACAAAGGGAATCCAACATAAACAAATCTCAAAACAAAATCCACATGCAAAATCTAATAACCGAAGCAAAAAGCCAGATCCAGAAAAAAATATAAAAAACCAGTATTAACAAATTCTACAAACAACTCCCAATGATCCATTGTTTTGGTTCTTTTTCTTCTTCTTAATAGTTTTTTCCTTCTTTGGCGGTTGGTAAGAAGCCATCAGGTATGTTACTGCCACCTTCTGAACTGGAGTGAAAGACAAGATATCTATTTTAGCACACATAGTTCCACATCTCCTGTAATTAAACAAGTATCCTATTCTATAAAAAAAAAGATCTGTATTCTTGGGAAAATGTATTAGATCTTTTAAGCCATAATTCTGATAACCCTTCTGAAGAAGGGTTATGAACTTGTAACTTGTTCCTTTCCAACTATAAAGACTACCATTCTCTCTCATTAGTATATCTTGGACACTCTGCCAGTATATATTTGACTGTTTCTTGTTGAAAACAGTACGCACATCTCTCATCAATAAGTATCTTCATCAAATACAAACAATTATTCGATCTTGTGTGTCCAAACCTTAATCTTGATAATATCACCTCCTAACTTCTGTTCTTCCCTGCATTTCTTGACCATCCTATTTCTATCTGAATGTTATACAAATGTCTCCCTCTTTTCTCTTCATCTCACTGCCTCTTCTGTATTCTTCTAACATCATGTTTTTTTCTACTCTGTTTCTCCTTTACCATAAGGTCACTTCTTGTTTCTTGTTTTGCCAAGATACAGTATCTGTTTTCTTATTCTCCCCCACACCAGTATGTGCAGGAATCTATAGAAAACATACATAAACTACCATCATAATATTTCTAAACTAGGGGGCTTTGCCCCATGCTCTCTTCACTCGCCAACGCCACCATTCCCCCCTCCCCCCCCCCATGCAACGCGCCAGCCACTTCGTATCTCTGCTGCTTGCGTTGTGAAGACGCGGTTGCTCCTCCAAAACCCCTCTTAAACAGTGATACAATGGGAAACAAATACAATTTTTTTTTTTACCTCCTCTTTGCTCGATCAGCTGCAGGATTGTTGCTGCTGATGCTGCTGCTGCTGTGCTGTGCTGTGCTGTGCCGCGTCATCTTCATCTCGCATGATGCTTCAAACATTTAAAAGCCTGTTCAGCAGCTGTCCTTTTGTCTCACTGCCTTGTCTCTCTTCTCCCCCAGACATCTTCTGCTCCTGTTGGGCGTTCCGCTCCCGAGGCGCACCCCTATGAAGAGGAAGATTTTCTATTCTTTTAATTGAGAGACTGAACTGTCCCATCTGACTACACACAGAGCTTGATTCATTCCTGAAAGAGACTTATGTTTATTTGAAATGTTTAAATAATGTTTCTGTCTCTAAAATCTCCTGTGTATCTGTACAACTCTGTGACCCAAGAGTGACAGCGTATGCAGATTTCACTTTCACCAAACATCAAATCTTTTAATTCTCGTGGATACGCCTCTTAATTGGGAAGAAACACTACTCTTCCCTGATGGCAACACAAATTAGATGATCTACAAGTCTCGAATTTAAAGTTTAAATCCAAACAATATATTTGATCTCTTTTCGCTGTTCCGTTATTTCACAAAGTAATAATTTCCATTTGTTTGCGCTAAGGCAATCTTTGCTATCATTTTTTTGAGACTTTCAAATTTTCGTACTTCCATTATCTGTAACCTGCTCTGCATGTGTATTGCGTCAACGTTTTTGAATTCTTTTCGACGTTCTACTTTGTCATCTACTCTTTCTCTTTAATTTCTGGCCCCAGGCATGATTAAAGTGTCTCTCTGAGAAAATCACGTCTCGTCTCTCTTCCCAAGATTTCTTTATTATAATAGAGAGATGCGGTTTGCATTAATTTATACAATATGACTGGCCTACCTTCCAAATGAAAATCTTTCAGACTTAAAAGAGATGAACTGAAATCAAATAATATTACAGCTTTCAGCACTAACACCTCCACCCATGGTAAAGCTAACATCACAGGTGCCATTTCACCTGTATATAGTGACAAATGATCATTTATCCTTGCCTGCTTTGCTAAATGAAAGTCAGGCCCCACCAATTCTATCTCTATTATGTCTGTACTGTCTTTTGCGATGTCAGTATATGAAGTGCAAGCATCCATAATAGTTATTATAAATATAAGATACTACTGCATCCATAACTAAAAGCAGTTATCTCTTTTCCTGTTTTCTTTTCAACAAACTGAGATCTATTTCTGGTGCTTCACACAACTATAGAGGCACCTCAGAATAAGGAACCACAACACTCAGTGATTTGGTGTTAACTCCTGTTTCTGATAACATTTCCTCAACAATCCATGCAAAGCTTCTAACTTTCTTTTTCTCTTTTTCCCCAGCTTGGTTCTAACAGCTGATTAGTTGGATAAATTTCACCATGTACTTGTAGGTTCACCCAATATGTTAATGCAAGTTGCATTCTTCTTAGTCCAAGAGGTGACTCTCCCAACTCTACCTGCTTTACCACTGGCTCTTTCTCTCGATCTGGCCTCCAGGAAGAAGTGGAGCCAGCAGCCATGATATCTAGAGTGGCCCCATCTCTTTGGGCTCCACCCACATAGTACATGGAACACCCTCACATTTACACAGTACATAAATACAAACATCTGTGGTGGGTTGGCGCCCTGCCCAGGATTGGTTCCTGCCTTGTGCCCTGTGTTGGCTGGGATTGGCTCCAGCAGACCCCCATGACCCTGTGTTCAGATTCAGTGGGTTGGAAAATGGATGGATGGATAAATACAAACATAAAAGAAAATACACTACAATGTGAAAATAATTAAAATTTCAAAACAAAACCTAAAATACTTAAAAATACAGATCCATACATAACAAATGCTAAATTCAGACCATCTTAAAGTAATTACAAAGCACTGCACCCTTAATCCTAATTGATTGTTCATTTTATGCCAAATATAATATAGACTTAACCGTGCATAAATATGAAAAATTCCATGTGCTTTTCTTGTTGCGTGTTCTTTCAATAAGGGCTGTACAGAACCCTGTACTGAAAAAATAAACTGTCCCTGGTGTTGTTTGAATTTGGTGTGAGAAGAATGGATAATAAATGATTTACAGTTTGTAAAGGACATTTAAAAGTGCCATTTTGACAACCCTATATTGATGAAACAAATGACGATCTTGCTCTTGGCTACACTGGAGCTGGTTGTCTTAGGTGGATTTAGAAATCCATATGATACAGCCCAGAAGAGGCGAATAAAAAAATTTTCTTGGGTGGTTTTTTTTTTGCTTATAGACAAAGAGGATTTTGTACTAAAGCAGTATAATAAATAAATAAAAAACTGTGTCCCTATTTTCTTTAGAACTGGGTTTTCAGAATAATATAAAGAAGAAGAATACATAACCCAGAAAATATACAATAAAATAACAAAAAATGAAATGTTAGATTTTTTTATATAAATATATTGTTATATATAGTGTAGCAGTAGAGGCTTTTATCGACCTCTTGAACCCTCAGGTACCACGCCAAACACCAGGTAAAAGTCCAAGACTTCTTTATTTTACAATAATTATGTGCACAAAGCACCCTCCACTCCCCACTACTCATACAATAATCAATTCTCTTCTCTATAAACACAATAATCACTCCTCCTCTCCCAGACACTTTGCCACCCTACCTCCCAGCTCAGCTCAGTGTCTGGGCTTTCCCAGAGTACTTTTATACCCCCTGACCCGGAGGTGTTCCTGCCCAACAGTCCACAAATCCTTATTACTTCCGGGTCAGGGTAAAAGTCCTTTTCTTCAACCTGGAAGCACGTCGTTTCTCCTGTTCATGTGACCAGGATGTACTTCCAGGTTATATGGTACATAAGAGTCCGGCAGCCTCCCTACAGCGACTCCTGGTTGCCCCCATGGTATCCAGCAGGGCTGTGCATACCAACTACAAAGTCCATGAGGCACTGCTGGATACCATGGGGGCATCCACCACAATAGTAACTGACAAAGTAGAAATTTAACTATTTAAAAAAAAAAAAGATTAAGCGGATGGTCTGATCTTGTAAAGTTACAGGACAAGCAGGGTATAATCTAATCTAATCTCCTTCTACAAGTTTCAGTTCCCTTTAGATTTGTGAAAGGACATATCACAAGGGAAAAGATTGGGTCACTTAAGGCGCCAAAGATGGAGCTATAGGACAACCCAATAACCATGTATGCAGACAACCAAAGATTTGAGGAGAAGAGGATACCTCCCGATATGCCACCCATTCCTCAACCAGAACACAGGTTGGACGATAGCTCCCCAAAGTGGAATGAGATGGAGAAAGTGGTGAGGAAGACAAGCAGCTTCAGCTCCAGGACCAAATGGAGTTCCTTAAAGATTATACAAAAAATGCACCAAATGTCTTACAGTTTCTGTGGAGGGTAATTATGGTGTCATGGATCTCTTGAATATTGAAGTAAGTTATTTTTTAGCATTGTTGCTCAAAAGATAACAACCTATCTGAAATAGAACAATTTGATTGATCAATGAAATTGCAGTACAGAAATCTGGCATACCAGGCTTCTTAGGATGCTTGTGACACACAAGCATTTGGCATCAACTCCAGTCTACAAGAAGGGAAGGAAACGAGTTACATGTATTATTCCTGGACGTAGCCAATGCTTTTGGATTAGTCCCCCATTCTCTCCTCTGGACAGCCTTCAACTTCTTTCATGTACCAAAGACCATTACAAACCTGGTCAGGAATTACTTCCAAGATTTGCAATTCTGTATTAAAACCACAGAGCATACAACATCATTGCAATGATTGGAACTGGGAATAATGGCAGGGTGCACCATCTACCCACTTGCTTTCACCATGCAGACTGAACAGCAATTACCTCCCATTCGTGCTTACATGGATGGAATCGCCACCCTGACATCAATTGTCCCGTGTACCGTTTGCTGGAAAAGCTGCATGCCAAAATTACGTGGGCAAGGATGAAGTTGAAACACAGCAAATCCAGGAGCATATCTATCATCAGAGGAAATCTTTGGGAGATTTCACATCAATGGGGCACCAATTGTGATAGTGCCAGTAAAGATTGTAGGGTGGCGGTACAGTGCAAGTCTCAAAGAGTGACCAAACTAAGAGAAGAAACTACCAAAGGCTATACTATACTATACTATACAGCTACTATAGACAAGACCTTTCTTCCTGGCAAGTTGAAATTATGGTGTCTGCAGTTCAGATTGCTCCCCTGTCTGATGTATCCTCTATTGGTCTACGAGGTACCCATCTCCAAAACTGAGAAGCTGGAGGAGACAGTCATTTCATTCATCAAGAAGTAGCTAGGTCTCCCGCAGTGCCTTGGCAGCTCTATTGGACATGGTGCACTGGAGCTGCCTGTCTCAAGCTTTTTGGAGGAGTACAAATGAACCAAAATAAGGCTGGACATGACTCTGACGGAGTCTCAGGATGCAACAATATTTGCAGCTGCTCCTAGACAGGCAACAGGAAGGAAATGGACGCTGTACAGTTAGCAATAGCTGCTGTCAGGTATAGAGACATTGTGGGACAGGTGCAACAAGGAAGAGGTGAGTTTGGGTTAGGATTCAAGTCAACCTAAATGGTATAGGGCAACATGTATCCAGAAATGAAAGCTCTTGGTTGCTGAGGTCTGGCAGCAACAGGGCCAGTGGAATAGCTGGTAAAATCTGGAACCGCAGAAGCTAAAATGGAAGGATCTGTACGAGATGGAAGGAAACCAAGTCACCTTCATCATCAGAGCAACCTATGACGTTTGTCCCACACCCATGAACCTACATCAATGTTTGGAGAAGATCCATTATGTACTTTGTGCCAAACCCCAGCAATGTTAAAGCAATGTTAAAGCACATTCTCACTGGCTGCAAAACCAGCCTGTTCCAAGGCCGCTATACCTGGAGGCACAACCAGGTTCTTCAATAACTGGTGATTACCCTAGAAAAAAGGAGATCTACCCTCAATGCCCTCCCTCCCCCGATCACCAGATTTGTAAACACTATCCCCTTATTACGAGCAGGACAACCTCCAGTGAAACCATCTACAAGAAAGGAACCAACACTCCTGGTAACTGCCCGGGACTGAATGATGCAGGTTGATCTAAATCAGAAGCTCATTTTTCTGCCAGAAATTATTAAATCCATTCTTAGGCTGTACCTGATCTTGTGGTCTACCTCGCAGAAGTCCTTGTACATTGTAGAGTTAACTGTGCCATGGGAGGCAACAGCTGATGAAACATATGAATGCAAAATTTTTAGGAATGCAGACATAGCACCCAAGGCAGACCAATGTAGCTTGCGTCCCCAGGTTCTCCAGGTAGAAGCAGGGTGTAGAGGGTTTGTAGCCACGTTGACAATCAGGCTTCTGAAAGGGATGGTACTACAAGGGCAGGCCTTCTGACAAGCCATTAAGTCACTATCAGAACCTGACTAATAAAGCAGCAACTGGATTTGGCTGAAAAGAAAGGATTCCGGCTAGGCTGCAAAATGACATGTAAGGGATTAAAGCAGATGGGAGCAGACCAGGGATGCCATGGGTGCTGTTGAGCCCTACAGAGGTGTTGTGGGTCTATCAACAAAACACCGACGAAGCTGGGTGCCCACCTGATGAACCCAATGAAGTGATTACCCCATTCCCATTGAAGATTTCAAGAAAGTGCCAAATACTGTGATTATAATATCAAGTCCTATGAGCTTGATGGCTTGACTAATCTAGTCTTTTGACATACTGTATTTGTCATTCTAAACAAATATTACAACTGCCCAGTGGTCTAATTTACATTTTTTTTCAATTGCTAAGAGACAGTCTGCAATACTGAAGTCGCGTACTTAAAACTCTTGACAAAGTTACCATAAAGTCTGTTTATGTGGGCTAAAATGTGAATCAGTTCTCATTGCTTTAAAATTAAAATGCAATGATTAGATGCCTCAAAATTCACAGATTTTTTTCTCACTCAAAATCCCTCACCATCAAAACATTGAGTTTTCAGCAGCCATTTTTTCACATGCTTACATACTGTTACCAAAACTATTAAAAACACATTCAAAACTGAATGACAATTTGCTTAATCACTATCAAAACCTTTCTAAAATATATTGTAAACACCACATAAAATAAATGTTGCCAGTTAAAATGAGATCAAGCACAGCAGGTCCCTGTCAGTTAAGTACCTAACCAGGTGTTTTGCTGTCAACTGATCTCATTATCATCTATATATAAGAGGTCATCTTTGGAAAGACTGCCGTTGTTAACATGGACCAAGCAGCACAACAACAAAGAAGAATTGTTGCAGAAAGAGGAAGATGGAGAGGCCAGCGAAGGAGATGAAGACCAAGGGCAGTGGTCACAGATGAAATAAGGACTACAGTCATTGACCATGTAATCAATCATGGACTCTCTTACAGAGTGGCAGGGTTAAAAGTGCAACCAAATCTGCAGCTCACCATAGTTGCATCAATCATGAGAATATTTCACCAAACCAGCAGTCCAGCAGTGTCAGAACTGCTCACTATAGTATGTACTTATATACAGTACATTAACATACATTGAGCATTGATTTACTCCCTTAGGATCCAAAGATTACCTTGCTCAGGGGGCAGAGGCAGAATTTTTAATGATGAGCAGGAAACTGCAATTGTTGATATGGTCACTACTTGTCAATGAAATCTGGGACAGAGTTCTGGCAGACGTGGTGAGTGTCAGCATGGCAACAATTGCCAGAGTACAAACTGACCATGAAGCACTTAAACAATGTCCCATTTGAGAGAAACAGTATACATGTGAAGGAACTCGGCTAACAATATCTCCAGGTACGTGGTCAATTCAATATTGATATACTGAATACTCATATAACACTGTTGTGTTTTGTTCTTTAGTGGTTGAAGTTTTGAAGGTAAAACACTGAGTAGAGCAGTCCCTGGGTCCAAACCTAGTCCAAGCCCAATTACCCTGCCATTGACAAGACCATTGTATGCCAGAGTTGCTCCAGAGGTATTGTGCCTCTAATCGATCAACTGTCTGCAGCTCTGAATAAGGCTTCCATACAAATTCCATACAAAGTTTGAAATTCCAAAATACCAAAATGGTCATAACATACATTACATTATGTACTTATGTATAAAGTAATGTATGCTACTGTAATGTAATATAATCCTTACGACATGGTACCATGTAGTTTTTCCCTGTTAGGAGGATCATGGAGTTGGAGGATATTGCAAAACAGCTCATGTGTTCATCTTTGTGGAAGAGAAGCTAAGTTTAACGCTGGTAAAAAACAGTGGCAAAGAGGGATGAAACATAATAAGGCAAAGGGCAACAGTGCAAGTTCCAGGACAGAGATGGCAAACATCGCAATGTGTGCGAAAATATGCAATAATGGTGTTGTTCACACAAACTGAGTCATTGGCCCCACACAACACAAAGCATCGTCATTTTGTTCCTCAGTAGGACTCAACAGGATACTGGTACTGGAAGAGGGGGGGTGAGAGAGTGGGTGAGCACAAATAAATTCAGTATTTCTTGTGGCGTGGCATTCCACCAATCCACTGTAGTCACAGAGTGGTTTTGCAGCACACACAAGGATGTTGTCATTGTTTCTGCCACCATACTCCCCTTTCCTGAACCCCACTTAGCAATTCTTTTCTGTGTGGTAATGGAAGGTTTATGACCACCGCCCTTTCTAGAAGCTATGAGTGCTAGATGCCAACATATTTCAACAGAGCAATGTCAAGGATGGGATCAGGCAGTCCAAAAGATACTACCCTTGATGTATTGCCAAAGAGAGGACATCAGATGTGACACTGATGAGAACTTGTGGCCAAATCCAGAGGAGAGGATGGATTTTAGCATTACAGTATGACATACTATGATATTGTTACAGTTGTGGATCAAATGCAAATCTGTGTGTGTTTGTTTGTATGTATATTGTCACACATGCTTAGGAAGCAACCAACAAGTCCTAAGCTGAGTGATATTTCGCGAGATAAAGGGTTGATTGGAGTGCATTGGCAGTGCAGTGGCTGTAGTGCATATTTTGGAGAGCTTAACCATTTTCGTAGCTGTAGTGCATTTTGGAAAGGTGATTAACTGTTTGGCCAAGCAGTGTGTTGATGTGTATCAGTATTGCAGAATGTCTCTTAGCAATTGGAAAAAAAACTGTAATTGTACTTTTCTTGAGTCTTAGTAAAATTGTTCTTTTTTAAAAGCAAAGAAGCATTATTTGTCAGCTTGGTGCTTGGTCCATGCATTAGTAGTCACTGGAACATTCTGCTTAATTGATTTTTCAGTTTATACACTGTGTATACACCCATCCATCCATTCCTTATAGAGCCTTCTCATTTTACTTTACTAATTATAATATAACAATTAAAGCTTTTCATCCAGGGCTTGTGCCATGTGCTTCTATGGTAGTCTATGATCACATTGAACCATAAACTGGGTAAACTAAATGCAGTAAACTTCAGATAAAAACTAAGATACAACATTCTAGCAGCCTGAATTACTATAGAAATAAAGGCACGTCAGTTGAAGCCAGCAGCATGGGACTTCTATCTGATCACACTTTAATCAAGTGCATACAGTAATTTTTTTTTGGAAATGCCAAAGGACTGCTGTAGGACTGCAAAATGTATGCTATTGCTTTATGGAATTTGAAGCTTATTGATGTGTGCTGTGGAAGTTAAACATAATGTCTTTTTTACCTTGTATTAAACACAGACTTTCAACTTTCGTAACTTAGTCTGCAAGAACTTCTTCACTGTTGATCAAAATTGAAACAATACCCATTGTTAAAAGAACTGAAAAGCGGATATGTGAATTCAACATTAGGTATGCAGTGTTTGCCACTAGTCACATAACTATCTGTATCTTTATACTATATAAAATCCTGAATGTGACATTAAGTTGTTCATTCTATTACAGATATGTACCCTTATGTTATGGAACATGTACTTGAAACAGTCTGCATGTTTAACTAGGACATCCTGAGATCATTTGTACCAGCACATTTAAATGAGATCATATGTAACATCTCTCCTTGGCTTTCTCGTGGTGGTTGCGGGTTGTGTGTGTGTGGTGGGGGGGGGTGGTGGTTTGCCACTGCTTTTAAAAGTTTTTTTCTATGTCGGAGTCTTACTAGGGGATCCGTTTAGTAGCTTCAAACTGCACCGTTTTGTACTGTGTACTGTGGTTTATAGATCTATATATCTCCTATAATAAATGATGTGTTCGTTTCTGAATTTTCTGATCTCTTGGCTGATATTAGACTCTCCTACGATAAAGTACTTATTGTTGGTGATTTTAACATACATGTTTGTTGTCATTGTAAACCTTTGGTTAATGACTTTTCATCATTATTGGATTAATTTGATTTTATGTATGATTTGATTTTGAGTATTTGGTACTTTTCACCCAATTTCCCAATTGCCATTGTTAACTGAACTATTAAAAAGAATTGGTTGTCATCTAACTCCAAAAATTTATCTGAGATCTACTAATCTTGGCTTGTAAGTGTTATCATGGTGTTGAGGTGGCCCTCCTGAAAGTATTTAATGACACCTCTCTTATTACTTCCTTAGGTGGGGCAGCAGTCCTTATCCTCCTAGACTTTTCTGCAGCTTTTGAAACTATTGATCATGAGAACTTGTTGTGGCTTCAGCATCTGGTGGTGCTTAAAGCGGCTGCACTTAACTGGTTCAGATCATATCTTACTGATAGACACTTTTCAGTGACTTTCAGTTCCTCTTTTTCATCTACTGCTCCTGTTAAATGTGATGTTCCTCAGGGATCCATTTGGGTCCTAGTTTATTTTCTATTTATCTTCATCCTATAAGAGCTATTTTCAGGAAGTTTAATATTTCTTTTCATTTTTATACTGATGACAATCAGGTCTATATTCATGTGTGTAACTCTGCAATGTATTGGCTGCACAATTGTCTTGTAGAACTAAGATCCTGGATGACTGACAATTTTCTTAATCTTCATCCAAGTAAAACAGAAGTGCTTATATCTGTTCCTCCTGCTAAAGCTCAAATAGGTTTTGAACTCCTTGGCTCTTTCGTAGACTTTTGCAAACCACATGTTTGGAATCTTGGGGCTATTTTTGACAGTAACCTCTCTTTTGAGAAACAGATAAATTCTGTGATCAAGAGTTGGTTTTTCCAGCTTCATCTTTTAGCCAAGTTTAAGGGTTTTTTATCTCCTAGGGATCTTGAGAAAGTTTCTTGTGCTTTTATCTTTTCTTGGCTTGATTACTGCAACTCATTGTATTCTGGGATCAGCAAATCCCTGATACAAAGGCTGCATTTGGTCCAGAATGCTGCTGCCCATTTTTTTGGTTGGGGCAATAAAGTTTGATTCTGTATCTCCAATTTTAGCCTATTTAAACTGGCTGCCAGTTTCAGAATTAATTTAAAAAATTTCTGCTGGTTTTTAAATCAATATATGGGTATACGCCTGCCTATTTATCTGAACTGTGTGTTATACACCAGCCATCTGAGAGCTTAGATCGACCAGTCAGTTTTCTCTTGTACAAACATAAGGGGGACAGGGCTTTTGCTGCTGCTGAACCTCATCTGTAGAATTCTTTACCTAATTACTTTAAGGAGTCACCTTCAATGGAACTGTTTAAATATGATGATGGTTCCTTCCTTATAGTCATTCCATTGTTTCAATTTACTGACGGTTTGTATTGTGTTTTAATTTAATTATTCTATTTTATTTATGTTTATTGTATATTTTATTGTAAAGCACTTTGGCTACAGCATTACTTATGTTGTTTTAAATAAGCTCTACAAATAAATTGACATTGGCATACGTGAACCTAAACATTTAACATAGCCTAAGAGGAAACATAATAAAATTACAGTTAACATGTTAATACTAAGACTGCAAACAAGCTATAGTTTAATAGCTTGTCTGTTGTGCTGTTAACTGCAGACATTCCCCACAAAGTTGATAATGTGCTATCATTGTTATCTGCTTTTGTTTTTTTTTTTTTTTTGTAAAGTCTAACAAAGTATGAATTTGTAGTATAATTTGAGTTTTATATTTCACACATAGTTCATTTCTAATTTTCTGGTGTTTAAATATGAGGTGTTTTGGGTCTTTTATCATCAGACTTCCATGCCCATGTGACCAAACTGAGCTTTATCAATTTGATTCACATTCTGATCCACAACCCTCTCTGTTGCCTCTATGACAGTCTTTTTCTGTACTTAGGTGGTTACAGAAAGACTGACCTGCAACATTTCTGCAGACTTTGTTCACGGGTAAACACTGAGCCTGCATTGACAACCCACGCTTTCATATCTTTCCCTCTTTCTTGCATTGGCTTACTCCATTCTCTCCTCCCAAGGGGCAGTCAGGTAATGTTTGCTTACCTGTCTGAACTAACTGTTGAGAGAGCAGTACTGTGTCTGGTGTGTTTGGATCAAACTTTATTACTGCAGTGTCAGCTGGGAATTTAAGCTGTCTCCCAAGTTAGACTGCCAGTCTTAATGCTGTTCAAAGGAGCACCACTGACTCCCTAGGTGTAGGTCAGATCTTTCTTCTGCTTTAAAGAAATTCATACATTTCCTTGCAGACCAAATACCCTTGATACTTATTATGACTCTCTGAATGTTATCTACTATATGTTAGCACCTAACCATTGTTCCAGCATAGGCATCCTGGTGTGGTAGATTAGAATGTGTTCCACTGATGTTTTTCTGGAGGAAAGAGAGGCCTCCTCTGTGTCACCTGCAAAAGTTTGCATTGGCTTATTTTTTGATAACAAGTTGCTTAAAAGCTACTAAGTCCTGCTTGCCAACAAGTCATTACTCTAAACAGCTTATGATGCCACAGATGGGACTGCATCCTGTGACTTGTATCTTTGTTCCATTCCTCCCTTCTTTGTCTTCCAGAAAGACTTACAGGTTATACTTTCTCATGTGGGCATGAACTCCTCAGCCATGATACTAAAAAGGACCTTTAATTTTTTAAACTGTTTGTAAAAAGTGGCACTGCTTAATCTTTATAACTGACCAAACCAGCTTTGTAGTATTTGCTTCACTATACATAGCGTATATAAAGTATCTATCTATCTATCTATCTATCTATCTATCTATCTATCTATCTATCTATCTATCTATCTATCTATCTATCTATCTATCTATCTATCTATCTATCTATCTAATCTATCTATCTATCTATCTATCTATCTATCTATCTATCTATCTATCTATCTATAATGAAACATCACAAATAATCAAATCACACAATATCTGTGGAAAAATTCATGCTGATAATCCTTTCCATGCTCTAGGAGTTCCTCCAAACAAAGTCTCAAAAATTATTGCAAAAAAAACTCACAAGTGGAAGGGTCTGTCCACCTTCGGCTTGTGTAACAAATAGGGCAAATGCAGAGTCTTTATAAAATTAAAACTTCACAAAAAATACTCTGTAGCAAAATAAGTTCCAAAGAGCACAAAAGACACAGAATTTGTTGCCTTCAAAAATAGGCAATCCTGAGGCAAACAATTCCAAAATACACAATTCCCAAAGAAAGTTCAAGAAATGAAGCAAATAACTCAAAAATCCAGTAGACAGCAATAATCAAAAGAGAACTTAAAAGAACCCAGCATAAACACACAGTGTACCACAAAGGACCGTATGTTCTTTGAGTCTTTATAGGGTTGAGGGCAGTCCCTTGACAGAGATGAATAGGTGGTCTTGGGGACCTACCCACAAAATACATGGAACATAGCAAAAGCATGGACATGTAGAAATGAAATAATACACAAAACTAATAAAGAACACAGAATAATGCAAATAATTTATATATATTGTCACACACATGCGCTTAGGAGGCAGACAACAAGCCCTGAAGTGAGTGAAACATCACAAGATGAAGGGTTGATTTATGGTACTAACGCCTCTCTCTCTAATTCATCAGACCAAAAGAAGACAAATAATCCATTTTACTCACCACATTAACAGTCAATCCCTGATGAAAATGTCACTTCCAGTCCCACAGTGATGACGTCACTTCTGGTCGCCCTTTGATGATGTCACTTCCGTCACAGCAATAACAATGTCACTTCCAGTCTCCAGATGGTGACTTCACTTCCGTCTATCCGTTATGACGTCACCTCCTGCCACATCATTTCCTGCAGCCATTTTGTTCTGTATAAAAACACCATTTTTCTGTTGCCATTTGTCAATTACTTTTTTGAAGTATTTTGATTGTTTTTTCATATATTTTCTTTTGCCTTTTCCGCTGGACAGTATACGGGGTTATTCCCCAACTATTTTTTGTGGTGAAGAGTCAATTAATTCATGACCATAAATAACAATAATAACACCAACAAATGAACCAAATATGACCAAAAAAGACATAAAATAGAAATGTGAACACAAGTTCAGGAGGAATCCTGGCTGAAACATAACACCAGTCATAGTTCTAAGTACCATCCGCTCATATGAAAAGATCCTGAATTTTTGAAGATATAGTTAAACATTTCCAACAGACAAATTTACTTTCAGTACTACCAGGGTATCAGATGCCATTTCTTGTCATCAGTGTTATGAATTCTATTATTATTAACTTGATCAGCATATCTGAAATAATACACAAAGTGATGATCTATTTCTTCAGTCAGTGCGTCTGTTATATGATTCAGCGATGACCCTCAATGTTCTGCCGGTACTATAAAATTGAAACAGAAAAAGAATTCACTAGGAGACAAGAGAGAAACATAGTCTTTTGTCCTCTAAGTCGTTCTTCTGCACTTAGGACTTGTTTTAGCTGGCTAGACTGGCTGCCATCACACATTCTGGCTTAGTACTCATATGCAGATGGTAGTGTTAGGGTGAATAGGTTTTTATGTTGTGCAAAATTCGCTGCATCTAACTACAGATTTTACAATCTCTTCTTTTTCTGCAGCACCCTTTCTTTTTTGTCCAATTATTTTCTGTTAGTCATCATAAGTTTTAAGGTGGAAGGAATGTGGTGATATAAAAATCCTGCAAAGCAGCTTACTTCTTGACTTTACAAGTAAATATTTCTATATGATATATAAATCAATATTTTTAAAAAACTAAATTTATGCTTTGTTCTTCAAATCATTATTTGTATATTATACAATGCAACAATGACCTATATACCCCTGACTCATTGACCACAAAACCAGGAGGTTTTACCTGGGCCTGGGTTACTTTTAGCCCATTATTTGTGATAAGCCAGCATTTCTAGGAAAAAATTGTATTTACAACAATACAGTTTTGCTTTGAAAAAAAAAAACTGTGCTGTTTCATGATCATTGAAATTTGCACAAATGAACTAGGAAGGAAGGTGCTTAGTATACATAAAAAATCCCTTATATTTCAACCACCCCTGCAAACTTGTGGCAGTGCTTATGCCAGCATTACAACCCCCATTATGCAGCAGGAGTGTGCTGAAGCTGATGGGAAGATGCCTTGATCAGCACAACAAAGTTTACTACATTTCACCCACAAAATTGTGTTCTCATTTAAGACCAGAGCTAAAGCATTTTCTTCTCAAGTAATCTTGATAAGAATTTCATTTCTTCACTGGATTACACCTTTTGTCTAGGGGTATGTCTTTTTGTTTCATCATGTTGGGGTTAGCCATGTGTTGAGCTTCCAAACAACACTTTTCCCATATTTATTTTCATCTTCACCCATTTTTGAGAAATTTATGTGTGCAAAAGTGTGTTGCCAAACCATCAAGGGACAGTGTTCCTTTCAGTACATCCCCAAAAACCAGAAATTCAAAACACTGTTTTTAGTTAGTGTCATGACTGCAAAATTACATGTGAAGTTAATTTTAGCATCAGTTTCACAAAAATATATGCAAAAAGAAATTTGGGTTGTTTGCCAGTACTACCTATTATATTTTGTGGTGTTATATTTTACATAACCTATGGAGTAAGATTTGAGCAGTCACACAAGGACAGTACTGGCATGATGAGTGTTGGTAGAGTAAGCAAGTAGAAAATTCATTGTGCTGTTTTATCAAAGCAAAGCCTTATATTTTTGAAAAAGCCAACGGCGCTGCCATATTGTTACTAAGTACGATAGAGCTAAGCCATGGCAAAATAGAAAAGAGCCCAATTTTTTAGCGCATGCTTACAGTAGATATTGTCTTTCAGAATATAAAATAGAATGAGAATGGCTGAGGACAGCATCAGTAACTTTTCCTATTTCATTGATTAGCATATACAGATAAGAATTCCACTGCCCTCTGTACATGTGATAACATTGACCTTATGACCTTAAAGGACATGCCAACAGCCCAAGGGTTTTATATTTTATTGGAATTACAAGGCAAATCACACAGTTGATGAACAGAGTACAGGGTCAGCAATTTGGAGTGCTCTTCCGAAGATTGTTGTGTGTGTGGAAAGTCTCACATTCCAGTAAGATTGTCTAGTTGAAAGTTTGTGACTCTGTATTAAATGTCCACAATTTAAATCTGGCCTTTTTTTCCTCTCTCCAGTTTACTGTACAGTAATCCAAACTCACTTCCTGATCCTGGACTTAAGTGTCACTACAGTGATCACACCCAGAGATAGTTCTTGGGTAATGATTTATCTATAAAGGTAATGCATTATGGTGTTCTCTGAGATCATTTCATCGTAACATCCATGTCTGCATCATTTAACAGAGCTGTAGCAAAACAAATGGCTTTTTGTTAGTCTTAGCTTTTAACAGGGTCTTTTAGTCCTCCTTCTTTAATATTCAGGGACATATAAAGACCACTCTTTGTAAAATATTGAAAACAAATACAGTGACATGCAAAAATTCCACTGATCCTTCAAGATATTAAAAACATTGGAAATAACACTAGCAAATGTAACATAATGTTTTTGGCAAATATTTATAATAATTTTGTATTTTTTTTAATAAGGTGAAAGTAAAAAAAAGCAGAAAATTATAGGGACGAGCACCATTCTGCTGCATGACCCCTAATTCCATGGCATTCATGCTTAATAATGTACACTGTTAGTTTAAAGCCCATGTAATGTTAAGGGTAACAAGCTAAGCAGATCTGAGCAGACTTCCCTATCCCTAGTAATTGTCTCCATGAATTCCCAGGGGACCCAAAGCTAGTTGAAAGATATAATCCTTCAAACATTTCCTGGGTCTTTCTGCAAGTCTCAAACATATTTGTTTTACTAAATCGTTCTACAGTTTGTAATAACAATCAATATAAAAAATATTTTAATTAAACAAATAATGCATACATATTTGTTTTTCATTATCTTCATTACAGTTGCAACACCATTGCAGTGCAGCACATGACTATACAAAAATATAGTCGTTAGTTACAGTGTTTGCTAAAGGAAATTACTAACTATGAGGGTGACAAAGGGCAGCTTTGAAATTTAAGAAAACTAAACATTGGCTGTGCCTTTGACCAAATGCGAAGGAGAGAAAGAATGCCAAAGACAACACATCCCTATAGATAACTACTTGAAAGTAAAATGATTTTTACAAACACCACATTCTATCAATATCAAGATTTTCATTTCAGTCTCCTGCACTGACTTGCTGAATGACCTTGAGCAAGGCAGTAAACCTACCAGAGGTGCAATGGTTAAGGGCGGAGTGGTGGCTCTGAGGCTAAGGATCTGCGCTGGTATCCCGAAGGTTGCCGGTTCGAATCCCTGTCACTGCCAAAAAAAAAAAGGCCACTGCTCTGCTGGGCCCTTGAGCAAGGCCCTTAACCTGTAATTGCTCCAGGGGCGCTGTACAATGGCTGACCCTGCGCTCTGACCCCAAGGGGTATGCGAAAACTACCAAATTCCTAATACAAGAAATTGTATAAGGCGAAATAAAGAACAAAAACCAAAAAAAAAAAAATATGTAAAAAGCTGTACAATCCACTTCAGAACTGTAAGGAGCTCTGGATAAAGGCAGAGCTAAATTAACAAATGTAATTTCAACTGTATATTTGCAAAAAAAGTTTTTAATTAAATAGCACACTTTTAATGATTTTAAGATAAGTCCATAGATAATTAAGACACAGAATGAAAAAGATTTTAATAATAAGTCATTAGAGGTAACTGAGACAATTTTATTCAACCAATAACTAAAAATAAATATACAATAAGGCAAAACATAGTTTATTCAGTCTAGAAAAATAAATACAACTAAGGTGACATGGAACAGAAAAAGAGCCTGGCAAGATCATAATTAGAAAGTCATTATTTTAATTTTGTTCTACAATTTCTAACTTCCTAGACTCCATCCCATCTGCTAATACATTTATCATTGTTATGCCCCATAAATTTCTACATTGAGGTCCCACTTATTTACATCTTATTCCATTTCAGTGGAGGTTATTCTTCTAAAATACAGTTGTTGAGAAACTAGCTCTAACTTCTCAATAAAAATCTTTTGCAACACTGTCTTTTAATCTTTGGAAGGCTTCATTTTTTAACCTGGTAATTCTCAAATTTTCAATGAATTAAATCGGTTATTTTTATTAAATATTAATATGTGGCACAAGCAGATGGGAAAAATCAATTCTCTGTCATCTAGTTCCCAGGCTCATTGGAGAGTCTGTGGGGAGGTGCACCTCTCTCTTCATTTCCTCATAGGTAACTTGTATCCTTTTATTACTAATTGGAAGAGGTGCATGTAAATTAGTTCTGTTTTTGTTTTATATATATTAATTATACTTACCTTTCCATCTGTTCACATTGCTCATATGGCACCTTTAATTTTCAATCAGTAAAAAAATTATCAAAAAACAAAATCATATGAAATCACCAAAAATAACATGTAAATATGATAAATGGTAACTCAATATTAACAAAAACAGTAATAATACATAAACTTACGCAACATTTTTGTGTGTACGCACCGTTTATACATGAGGCCCCTGGCCCTGGTGTCCTTTATCGAAATAATGTGCACCCCTAAGTTGGTGCAGATGGAGACTCCAGATCACACATGTAAAGAGATAAGTGGGTCACTGTTGGATGTAGGTTCAAAGCAAAGGGTGTACATCATCCAGGGGTTTCAACCCCAGAGCTGGAAATGTCAAACAGTTTTTAGGTGCATGTGGAGCTGGATGGTATCTCTGAAAACTCAGAGGTGGTAAGCAAAGATTAGGAGCCCAAAGAATCCACCTCAAAACCAGTCTCTGGAACGACAGAGGCTGTGCTAGAGGGTGACTCAGTCATTAGGAGGATTGAAGCACAGGTTTGCTCCAGAGATGGACAGTCTTTCACAGTGTGTTGCCTTCCAGATTCACAGGTGGGAGATCTACTTGGAAGGGTGGATTGGTGCTTCGGTAGATCCAGTTTTCATTGTCTATGTTGGAACTAATGACAGACATAAGGGTAGTCTGTCAATTCTGCAATCTAAATGTAAAGGGTTAGGTGCCACACTGCGGTGCAGAATTGACAAGGCTGCCTTCTCCAAAGTTCCACCTGTGTCATGCGCCAGTCCAGTTAAGATTGAGGAGATTAGAAGGCTTAATATATGGCTCAGATCATGTTGTAGGATATAACAGTAAAGGTTTATGGGGCATTCAGACGCATTTTTGGGAAAAATAGGACCTGTTCTGCCATGGCAGATTACATTTGAACTGGAGGGGCACAAATGTATTGGGGAGGCGTATGAATAGGTTAGTTGAGGATTGTTTAAATTAGGGAGTTTAGGACCAGCTAGATTTAGAATTGTACATGATGATGAACAAACAGTGTAAAAAAAATATACATACTGACATAAATTGTAACCCAAAGCTTAAGGGCAAAAGTAAAAGAAATCAGTAATTTTCTAAACTACTTAGTCCTGAGCGGGTCCGTGAGGGTCTGTTGTAGCCTACCAGAGCTAGCATGGGGCGCAAGGAAGGAACAAACCCTGGGACACAGGGCCAGGTCATTGCAGGGTAAATACACACCCACACATCCACACACCAGGGCCAATTTAGGATTTCCAATTTACCTAACCTGCATGTCTTTGGACTGTGGGAGGAAACCAGAACACCCAGTGGAAACCCACACAGACACTGGGAGAATGTGCAGACTCCATGCAGGGAGAACCCGGACGTGAACCTTGGTCTCCCTACTGTGAGGAAGTAGTGCTTTCTCTGTGACACCATTCCGCCCACAGTAAAACAAGTAACGCATTAAAAATAGCTTGCCTTACAACTAGAAGCATCAAAAATAAAACAAGTGATTTGGAATAAGTAGCAGAGTATAATTATGATATTATAGCAATAACAGAAAATAAATAGCAAAGATGGGGATGAGCATAACATAGGTAGGTACACATTTATTAGGAAGGATAGAAAGAACAGAAAAGGGGGTTGCTGTTTATATAAAACTTTTTCAATGCAAGTCTTCTTCAGTTGGATGATGAGCCACATTAGGGAAAGAGGCCTTTTTAAGAAGTATGCTATAGACCACCCCCAACATAGGCAGAAATTAATATTATTAAAAAGGTAAGATTGTTGGGTTATATTATAGTGAAGAGGGACTTTAACTCCCCAAATATTAACTGGGCTAATATCGCAAATAGCTGAGTACAGGGACAGAAGCTTTTAGACATACTGTAATCAGTGACTGTTTTTATAAAGACAGGGGAATATGTTTAGATTTAATATTTTGCAATAACCACGATACAATTCAGGGTGTAGAGGTAAATGTACCGCTAGTATCAAGTTGCCATAACATAATACATGTCTCAGTGTTTTTTGGCAGAGCATGAATACAAAGCCTAAAAATGCTGTGTTTAACTTTGTAGGGCAATTTTTGAACACATGCAGAAAAATCTGAAAGAGATAAACTCCGGTAAGCTGATACATGTAGAAACAGTCAAGGAGCAGTGGAATAGGTATGAAAACGCTTTTACATATCATGTAGGACAGGTACATAACAAAATTTGGAATTAGTAGGAAATTTTAAAAAAACTCTACAGTGGGTAAGTAAGGAGATTAAAAAAAGAAGAAGAAAACAGCTCTATAAAGCTTATTAGACTAACAACTCCAATATGAATTGTAGGGTAACCATTAAGAAGGATATCAGTGAAGCTAAAAGTGACTTGGAGATTTTGAATATTGTAGGATACGGCAAAAGACGACCCAAAGTGATTCTTAAATTATTTTAGTCGTAAAAGAACAATGAAGGAGGAGGTGATGTGCATTAGGAATGGTAAAGGGAATTAAAATATACAGATAAGGAAATGCTCTAAACTTACCTCCCAGTGGTAACAGTGACTAATAAATCTCAGTGATTTGGAAACAGCAGAGTGAGAAGTACTGATCAGATTAAACAGGCTAAAAACAAACAAATCACCAGAACCAGGGAATATTTCTCTTTGATTGTTTAAGGAGGTTAGTGATTACCCATTTACATAAACCTTGATGCATATTTTTAGGAAGCCGCTGCTCACTGGGGAAGTTGCTGAAAGATTTGAAATATTATCCTGTTACATAAAAAGGGTGATTGGGCAGATCCTGGTAACTATAGGCCAGTAAGTTTAACACGAAGGAACTGTTAAGGATACGATTGAGCAATACGTGGCTAGGGTTTTTACTGATCAGTAAGCATAAGCATAAGTTACATGTCTCGAATACATGGAATTTTTTGAGGAAGCAACAAAAGGATATGATCAGTGTGGCGCATATGATGCTATAATATACTAAGGTACCACATAAGAGATTGGGCAACAAACTAAAAGAAACTGACTTCATGGTGTGGTATGCAGAATTTTCTAAAATATGGGTAGCAGAGGGTGATGGTATGAGTACTCCGGGGTCAGTGCTACGGTTATTTTGAATATAAATAAATAATTAGGACAGAAAAACAAATAACAATCTGGTAAATTTTGCAGATTATACCAAAATAGGTGGATTGACAGATAATCCAAAATCAGATGAATCATTACAGAGGGACTTGGACAGCATACAGCATGCTGAAATTTAATGTAAGTTTATGTAAAGTATTACAAGTAGGAAGTAAAAATAATAGATTTGAATACACAATGGAAGATCTTAAACTTGAAAGTACACCTTATGGGAATGTTTTAGGAGTCGTAATGGACTCACCACTATCATCTTCCAGACAGTGTTCAGAAGCCATTAAGTCAAAGGATGTTATACTCAAGCTTTATATTGCACTGGCAAGGCCTCATCTAGAGTACTTTGTGCAGTTTTGGTCTCCAGGCTACAAAAAGATATAGAAGTACTACAAAACTTTCAGAGAAGAGTGACTAGGCTGATTCCAGGATAGCAGGGGATGAATTATGAGGACAGATTAAAAGAGCTGAGTCTTTTCAGTTTAAGCAAAAGGAATTTAAGAGGTGATATGGTTGAAGTGTTGAAAATTATGAAGGGAATTAGCACAATGGATTGAGACTGTTACTTTAAAATGTGTTCATCAAGAAAATGGGGATACAGTTAGAAACATGTTAAGGGTAAATTTTGTACAAACATTAGGGTGGTTTTCTTCACGCAGAGAACCATAAACACATGGATTAAGTTATCAAGTAGTGTACTAGACAGTAGGACTTATTGGAACTTTAAAACTAGACTTGATGTTATTTTGGAGGAGTTAAGTGGATTTGACTGGCAAGCTTTGTTGGGCCGAATGGCCTGATCTCACCTAGATTTTTCTAATGTTCTAATGGATACAGTGCAGCTGTGTTTCTTAGATGTTTCCAAAATTCTACATCTACTGAGATGGCAAAGGTTCAGGTATTGAGTATGACATAACACAAGCAATTTTACAGCTTAGGTATGTTTTAGTGAATTTCAATGTAAAAACAGTTCATAGAAAAGAGAAACATTCTACAGTACACACACACAAAATTGTATATACATTATGTACCCGTTTCAAGTTTCTATGTCTTTCTGTTTATTTAAGTTACTATAAGTAATGTTACTACCTGGGTGACCATGTACAATAATATGTTATCAGAAAGCTGTATAACTTCACATTTGCAACCAAACATTCTGAACTTGTTTGCTGTTATACTAAAATTATAAGTGTTAGGCATGTTTCATTTTCAGTTTGCTAGGCTTGTTACACTATACCCCTCAGTCTCATTAATATACTTCAAGACTTTTTCCCAAATAAATAAGGTTACCAGATTTTCTCTCAATATGGGATGTTGGGGTGCTAGGTTAGGGGTGGGGAGGGAAGATTGTGCTTAGCTGGAGAGTGGAAAGGTTATGATAATTTGTATCTGTAATTTCATTTTTAAAATATTTTTGCATTTTTCTGTAATGCCAAATTAGAACACATACTTTACATTAACACTGCTTGCATATACAATAAGTCCACAGAAGGAGGCATTTAAACTATATAAGCTACATGTATATTAATGTACTGCTGACCATATGTTACATGTCACAAGTAAACAGTGACAAAGTGCATCAGCACACCACTGTATAAGATGCAAACCACTAACCACAAAGTGTAAAATTTCATATCAAAACCAGTAACACATGTCCCTGATAACTATGATGCAACCTACAAAAGTAGAACTTAAAAACATAAAACTTTTTAGCTGGAGGTGGTGGCACACCATCACAAAGCCAGCCACCAAAATATATATTTAATTTTTGAAAACAGACGTAGCAGCGTAACCAAAACAGGGAAACATAACCAATATCAGGAGTGGGAACAGAAATATTTACTGTGATTTTAGTGACAGGTGTCATAAAGATTGGCATATAACATTTATGTCTGTAGTACTAGGGTGTTATACCATGTTAGCCATTATGAATGTAGTGAGAAGTCAAGCAAAATGACACCTTTTATTGGCTAACTTAAAAGATTACAATATGCAAGCTTTCAAGGCAACTCAGGCCCCTTCTTCAGGCAAGTTGTAGAATATCTTGCACAATATAATATCCAATACACTTGTCTTCCACTTCCTGTGGTCTCTGGCAATATTTTTTGCTTCTTCCTATGGCTTTGATTTCTTCATTTAGACACTGTCTCCAGGTCTGCTTTGGGCATCCCAGTCTTCGTTTTCCTTGTGGGTTCCAGTTAAGAGACTGTTGCATGACACTTTCCACAGTGTGCATCCAACCTATCTCCATTGTCTTCTCCTCATCTGGATTTGCACTTTTTTAAGTATCCAATATGCAGAATATCCAATATACAGAAAAACTAAATTTATTTATAGAATAAGGCAGGACAGTTACACTAGAGTTCTTAAAATGACTTTACAAGGAAACACTGAACAGCTGGCCTACCTACATGTAAGACATGGTTCCAGAGAAGGGCTAAATTAGACACATACAATTTTGCAAACAAAACAGTTTATTGGCACCTTACTTTCTTATGATGATGTCTCTTATGCTTTTGAGGTGCCATTTATGACACAGAAAATTTCTAAGCATGCTATAAACTACACATGGTGTATCAAAACACACACACTCTCTACTGAAATGCTTGAACTTTATAGTGAAATGCAGTCAATTCATACTGAAAAAACACATATTTATATATACAAAAACATATAATTCTAAGAAATATGAATATACATTTAAAAGTCAGTTTATAACATATATTTTCAATGCTTCTTAAACTTTTCTATATTTTACCTTACCTTGTGAATGCAGAATTCTTTCTGTGAATTAAGAAGAGAGAGAGAGAAGTTTTTGGATCAGTAGCAGTACAGTACATTAACTTTAACCATCCAGTTTTTTAGCTGCTAACAAATTGTTAATATCTTGAAATTAAGGATTTTTCTCAGCACTATATTAGTGTGTCAAACCTAATCCGATGAAGGGCATGGAAGACCATGACTTCCAGTAACTGTTGAACAAATCCACCATTGTTTGTCATTAGGACTATATTGGAAAATAATTTCCAGGTGTTTTAAAATTAGCACATAAACTCTTTAACATCACATGATTGGAACTACTGTTAGTTCATAACTCTGTGTGGTGGAGTATATGCATTTCAATACAGACTAAATGAGAATCAATCCCAGTACACACCGAGAATGTGTTTCACTGTACAGTAAAGGGTGTGTACTTTTGAGAGTAAATAATATCCTTAAAGGCTTCTCACATTATTTTCTAATTTGTATCCAAATGTTCTATTTAACTTTGTATTTACATTCTCTTTATGGACAAGTTAAAATGTAAATGATTATATTGGTAAAACAGTAAATAAAGTCAAATGAATATTAGAGTATTTAATTCAGTGCTTTCAAATTGCTTAATTAAACAGTGTACTTTATAATTTTGTCATTTTTTTACCATCTCATTTATTCAGCTTCAAAGTAATTTAAAATGTCTTTGTTCTTTTCATTTGTTCCAGACCAAAGGAGTGCACAATACTTCAGTTGAGTTAAAATGGCTTTTCGCCAAGTAAAATGGGCTAATCAGTTCTGCTTCCATATGTGTATGACTTGCCCACAGATTGTTTCACTCTAGTACATGTACAGTGTTTTGTTCTCCCAAGGAAACTAGCATTTATAAACAAGTTTGTGAATCACATTTGTTTTTGGCTCTTGGGATTTTTTTTTCCTTCTTTTGTAACTAACATTAACAACATTTACAGTGTTCTGCTGCCTATCAGAGTTATATTATTCAGTTAAATCTGGGACTCCTGTGAACTCTAGCACAGATGAACAAGCGTTTTCCCTTTCTTCTGAATGATTTCCAGCTGTTCAATAAAAAAGTTTTAACTTTTACTTAACACTATATATACCTAACATGCAAACCAAGTGTGGCCACAGAAATGGTGAAGATTCATTATAAGTATTCTTATTTTGTAATTGGAATTGTTGAAACTAATTATGTATGTTGATCATCCATCCATCAATTTTCTGAAATTGCTGTTTAACCTCACAGAGCTGCAGGAAGAGGAAGCCAACACAAGGCAGCAATGAACCTTTAAGGGATACCACTCTAAAATGAGGCACAATTACTCATCCTAGGCCAAATTAGAGTTGCCACTTAATTTCATGTGTACATGTTCAGAATATGGGAGGAAACTGATACACCCAAATAAATCACAAAAACAACACAAGATTGGAGGGGTTATTCCACGGAGAGCGTTTAGCAAGTAAAAGCCTTGCCTAAATCGACAAGCTGGGCTAGTTTCAGGTTTCACTCCTGCCAAAGAGGAGTTGGACTAGTAAGCATCATGGCTTAGCCTGCTCTGTATCAGGCTAAAGATAAAGGTTTGCATAGTGTTGTTGATTGAGATGTCATTAAATTCATGGTTTATAAGAAACAAAATCCCAGAGAAAAGTTGTAAGGATTTTTTTTCTGCATATCTAATGTTGATACATTAGAGAGCATGACCTCCAGGGGGCACACAACTCCCCAAACACCCGACACAACAGACAGTAGGCACAAGTACAGCAATACACACCTTTATTTATAGTGGGGAAGCGCTTTTCCCTCACTCCCCACAGCAGCACAGTACACAAGCACAGAAAAGACCCCCAGAGATGCTTCTTAGCACACCATGGTGGAATGAGCCTGTGGCTAAAAGTACTCTGAGAGAGCACCCCCTGGAGGGGATAGAGGATATTTTTCATGATGGCATCCAATTTTGCCACCATCCTCTTTTCTAAAACAGCTTCCAGTGTGTCCAGGGTTCGTCCAGTAATGGTGCACGCTTTCCTAATAAAGTTATTTAGGCTTCTTTTGAGTTCAGGTTGCTTCCCCAGGAAACCACAGTGTAGAACACCACAATGGCTACTATAGCCTGATACAACATTTCCAGTAGCTTGCTGCATACATCCAAAGTCCCAAATCTCTTTAGCAAGTCCAGTCTCCTCTGGCCCTTCTTATACAGTACCACTTTGTTATCTGACCACTCCAGTTTGTTGTTTATATGGATAAATAACATATTTATATATACAAAAACATATACTTCTAAGAAATATGAATATACATTTAAAAGTCAGTTTATAACATATAATTTCAATGCTTCTTAAAGTTTTCTATATTTTACCTTACCTTGTGAATGCAGAATTCTTTCTGTGAATTAAGAAGAGAGAAAATATAGGACAAAGGTGAATGAATTAAAGCTTTGCGCAGTACCATACTTCTAGGTTCAAGTTTTTGGATCAGTAGCAGTACATTACATTAACTTTAACCATCCAGTTTTTTAGCTGCAAACAAATTGTTAATATCTTGAAATTGAGGATTTTTCTCAGCACTATATTAGTGTGTCAAACCTAATCTGATGAAGGGCATGGAAGACCATGACTTCCAGTAACTGTTGAACAAATCCACCATTGTTTGTCATTAGGACTACATTGGAAAATAATTTCTAGGTGTTTTATAATTAGTACATAAACTCTTTAACATCACATAATCGGAACTACTGTTAGTTCATAACTCTGTGTGGTGGAGTATATGCATTTCAATACAGACTAAATGAGAATCAATCCCAGTACACACTTAGAGCGTGTTTCACTGTATAGTAAAGGGTGTGCACTTTTGAGAGTAAATAATATCCTTAAAGGCTTCTCACATTATTTTCTAATTTGTATCCAAATGTTCTATTTAACTTTGTATCTACATTCTCTTTATGGACAAGTTAAAATGTAAATGATTATATTGGTAAAACAGTAAATAAAGTCAAATGAATATTAGATTATTTAATTCAGTGCTTTCAAATTGCTTAATTGAACAGTGTACTTTATAATTTTGTCATTTTTTTACCATCTCATTTATTCAGCTTCAAAGTATTTAAAATGTCTTTGTTCTTTTCATAAACACAGTCCTTCTTTTTCTCTCTCTCTCTCTCTCTCTCTCTGTTCTCCTTCTGCCTCCACTACTCCTGGCAAGCTTCATCCTCTACCTCCCGACTCAGGTTCCCTGAATGGAGTGAGGTGGCACCTTTTATACAGCACTCGGAAGTGCTCCAGGTATTCCACAATCTTTTTCTGGCCACATTGTCACGGCAACCCTACAGCTGTTCTCCATGCGCCCCCTGGCAATGGTCACAGGCCCCAGCAGATGTTGAGCTTCCATGTTCCAAACCCGTGGCACCGTAGCAAGCCAGGGGGCTTGCCATCTATCGTACCGGGTGAGGTACTGCCCTGTGCAAGCTCCTTCCCCAATCCTTTCCTTACGAAGGCGTCCCAGCTGTCCATTACAATAGTTATACTATTGCTTAAATTAATCTGATATATTTATTACAAGATGGTTAAACATTGTAAGCTAAACTATACTTTGAAAACGCCAAGAGTTCATAGTATGGAATATAAATGATGTTATTCATCTCTCTCAGATTTTTACTGGAGGAGTTTTTTAGCATATGTAATGTTGTTACAATCTAAGTATTGTTTAAATTAATCTGATATTTTTGTTAAAAAATGGTTAAACATTTAAAATTATACTATCCATTGAAAATGGCAAGAATTAATAACATATCACATTTAAATTTTTATGCTATTCATCCTATTACTCTTTTTTGTCAACAAGAGGCAAACGAAAAATATATACTAATAAAAAATAGGTTATAAAGGTGTGCTCCATGAAGCTAAAATTGTTAATTGTAGAAAGTACTAGGTCTGTAAACCTCTAACACGAAGAAGCACCATGATGTGCACATTAATATAATATATTTAAATCAACTATGAAGTGAGAACTGAAATGGGAATTCATATACTGTGCAGAGTTTTTAAAATACAAATGCAAGTAATGATTAGAAAGAATTACCATTATTATATCATACCAATATTTTTATATATATTGTACAATAATTAATAGTAACAAATTTTAATTAGGGTGGCACGGTGGCGCAGTGGGTAGCGCTGCTGCCTCGCAGTTGAGAGACCTGGGGACCCGGGTTCGCTTCCTAGGCCCTCCCTGCGTGGAGTTTGCATGTTCTCCCCGTGTCTGCGTGGGTTTCCTCCCACAGTTCAAAGACATGTTGGTTAGGTGGATTGGCGATTCTAAATTGGCCCTAGTGTGTGCTTGGTGTGTGGGTGTGTTTTTGTGTGTCCTGCGGTGGGTTGGCACCCTGCCTGGGATTGGTTCCCTGCCTTGTGCCCTGTGTTGGCTGGGATTGGCTCCAGCAGACCCCCGTGACCCTGTGTTCGGATTCAGCGGGTTGGAAAATGGATGGATGGATGAAATTTTAATTAGATTCAACTGCACACCTCAACAATTAATTACATTTGTTCTCTTTATCATTCTTAGAATAATCCATTATTATTCTTTTGTCTCTGAGATACTTAAAAAGATACAAGGTGTCAGACTGTTTTTGGAGTTTTACATTGCCAATAAAAATATTGTTACAAGGACAACACATACCTCTTGGTATCTCCTGATGACTAAAGATTTGCAAAAAATGAGTTTATATGCCAAATCAACTCATTACACCAAATGCTTAGCCATTGCATCAGTTTTCTCTATTTTGTGTTTGGTGCATTTCTTTATGGTGTTGGCAATGCTGGCAATCTTGGAAAGGCACTGCTGTGTTGGAAGGTGTACAGGTTTGGGCTAAAGCCATTTTATGGCCAATCAGCCAATTAAAGAGGCTTTGTCTTGGTTAGTGAAACTTGGTAAATTACAATTAATCATAATTTTATCAGTGACACTAGAAAATGCTAGGTTTTCCAATGTAATAGAAGCAGTAGACTACACTCATGTGCAAATAACAGCACCACCTTGCATAACTGGAGGCTGACTAAATAAAATATGAAGCATTCCATAGCATAGGATCAGAAAATTAAAAGAATTTACAAATGACAGGAAGTTACTCTTTAAAGAAAAAGTTCTCTTCTCTTCAATAATTGATCTTTTATCCTTTTGCTAAGGTCCTCTGATATATCAAATCGATGACTTGGGAAGCAGACTTGTCAAAGTTGTAGTGGCAACTAGGCTGAGAAGAAAAAGAAAATGGAAAATAGTTGGTAATAACTGGTAATTATTGTGCCAGTTTTACTACTGAAAAATAACTATTAGCCTAACCAGCAGTTTATGATTAGGGCATGTTATGCTAAAGTAATGGGCTAGAGTTTACATTCTAAGGTCAATAGAGCAGTCAGATCATTCCAAACTTTGGGGTCCCAATACGCCCAGTCCAAGGCAGACCAAGTACTACTACAAACAAATAGATTATAAAAGAAAACTAGAAAAGACTTAAAAAAATTAACTACTTTGTTAAAAAATGCAAATTAAAAAATTGGCAAAATCTCTAGCAAGATCATGTTATGTTAAAATAATGTAAAATTATCAAAGATACACACAAAAACCACAATTTTCAGGCACTCTGAATTAAACAAATATTGTTTTTTAATGTCTACAGCATTCAAACCAACTAACATTTATTTTTTTCCATTGCTTAAGATTAAGTACTTAATGATACATCCATGTATTATAATACTTGCTGGGCTGTGAGGACTGGAACCCACCCAAACAGCAGTAGCCATAGGACAGGAAACACACACTCATTCATACTAGGTCAGATTAGATTCACCACTTAATCTAATCTGCTTTAAGAAAACCCCCACAGACATTTGAAGAACTTGTAAACTCTGCAAAACAAAGTATAGTCTGGGATTCAAATCCAGGAATTCGGAACTGTGAGGCTGCAACACTAACCACTGTGTCTTTGTGCTGCCCACAAGTAGTTTGAACACCTTGCATTTTAAAAATCACTGAGACAATCAATTGTCAAACAATTGTTATTTGCAAACACGCAAAAGTGACTATTATCTTTTTGAACCATATCTCTTAACGATAGTAGTTTGACAAAAAATAATTATGGTCCCAACACTAACCTCTGATGGATATTTCACATATAAAAGTAATGACTGTGTCCTTTCGACCAAGTACTTTTAGCATATTTCAAAATATACTGAAAGCAAATTGATAAATCTGGACTTGTTGTATGCCAGTGTTAAAGAGGCATATAACTCAGTTGCTTTGCCACCTATAGGCCGATCACACCATAATTTTGTACAATTCATACCTACATATAAAGCCATTGTCCAGTGCCTGCCAGCCACCACCAAGACCATGCAGGAATGCACAGTGGAGGCTGAGGAGGCTCTGAAGGATGTCTTTGAAAACACTGACTGGAACATGCTTTTTGAGTAACATGGCCAGTACATAGACAGATTCTGCCACTGTATCACAGCCTACATCAAGTTCTGTGTGGATAACACAGTCCCCAAAAAGACAGTGCACTCTTTCCCCAGCAACAAACCATGGATCAGAAAAAGACTTGAAAGCCCCAATAAACAGGAAGAGCAGAGCCTTCAGGTCTGAAGATGAAGATGAAATCAAGCAGGTGCAGTAAGAATTGAAGAAGCAGCTCCGAAATGAGAAATCCTGAAACTTGAGCACAACTTACAACAAAACAACATGAAGGAAGAGTGGAATGGGTTGAGGACTCTCACTGGCCACATGCAGTCTGTAAAACATGGCAAGGAAGGGAACAAGAGCAGAGCTAATGAACTGAACCAGTGCTTCAACAGGTTTCACTCAGTACAGCCCTTTCTGAACACTGCTAGCCTCTGTGAGCGAGTTGAAGAAGTTCTAGAGCAACCTTCACCAACAATAACATCACACCAAGGTCTCCAGCTTCTCTCCACTATCTGGACCTTGTGTCTGTGCTGATGAACTGAGGAGAAAGCTGGGAAAAATCTGCATAAACAAGGCTTTAGTGTCGGATGGAATGAAATATAAACCCTAACCTTCACCTATACTGTTTCTTTTCTCGGTACTCAAATGTGGCACTTGTTGCCACCGCCCTACTGCCAAGTTGTTTTGCCTGCCTAAGGAAAAGTCATCTCTGATGGAGGATTGCAGAAATTGTCGGGTAGAGGAGTCCTTTCATTGGATTGGCTGGCTCAGCGCTGACTCAGCTGTGGAATGGCCAAAAGGGGAAGGCAGCTTGATGGCAGAGGTCTCCAGGACTCCGAACAAATCTACTGTTGAATTCTGCTCTGTACTTGTAATGTTATTATTGTACTGCATTGTATTGTATTGAGGATTACTTGTGTTCTGTTCTGTGTATTGTATTGTATTTACCCATTTTTTGACACCCACTGCACATCCAACCTACCTGGAAAGGGCTCTCTCTTTGAACTACCTTTCCCAAGGGCTTTTTTTTCTTGTTTTCCTATTGAGTCAATGCTGGGGGGCTGTCAAAAGACAGGGCCTTTTAAAGCCCATTGCGGCACTCCTTGTGTGATTTTGGGCTACACAATAATAAATTGTATTGTATTGTATGTGCTAGCTGGCTCTGTTGGGTCCTACAGCATCTGTTCTCCCTTTCCCTGAATTTGTAGAAGGTTCCCCAGCTATGGAAAACAATCTATGTGGTTCCAGTGTCAAAGAAAGGTCATTCCATTGATCCCAAGGACTTCAGACGAATTGCTTTTACTTTATACATCATGAAGACATTTGAGAGGCTTGTCCTAAAGCAGCTACAGCCCCTGGTTTCAGAACATCTGGATCTTCTGCAGTTTGCCTATCAGACACATATGGGTGTGGAAGATATGTCATCTATATCCTCCAAATAGCCTACTCCCACTTGGACAAAGCTAGTACCACATTCAGGATAATGTTATTTGAGTTGTATAGCAGTTTTAATACCATTCTGCCTCATCGACTGGGAGAAAAGCTCAAGGCTTTGCATTTTGATGCCCCCACATTCTCCTGGATCATGAATTACCTGACCAACAGACAGCAGTTTATGAGGCTGAGGGACTGAGTCAAAAATGGTGGTGTGTAATACTGGAGAAACTCAGAGAACTGTCCTGTCTCCTTTCCTGTTCACCCTCTACACAACAGACTTCCAGCACAATACCAGCAATTGCCATTACAGAAATTTTTAGATGACTCCTCCATCATAGGCTGCTTTAATAATGGAGATGAATCAGAGTACATGTAAGTTGTAGAGGACTTTTTCTTGTGGTGCAACAACTTTCAACTCAACATCAACAAGACAAAAGAGCTTGTGGTGGACTTTTGATGCACCAAGGAGCCTCTGAGACCAGTCATCATTCAGAAGGAGGATGTGTAAGTGGTGCAGAGCTACAGTACAAGTACCTAGGGGTCCATATAAACAACAAACTGGAGTGGTCAGACAACAAAGTGATGCTGTATAAGAAGGGCCAGAGGAGACTGGACTTGCTAAAGAGATTCGGGTCTTTGGATGTGTGCAGCAAGCTACTGGAAATGTTGTATCAGGCCATAGTAGCCATTGTGGTGTTCTACACTGTGGTTTCCTGGGGAAGCAACCTGAACTCAAAAGAAGCCTAAATAACTTTATTAGGAAAGCGTGCACCATTACTGGACAAACCCTGGACACACTGGAAGCTGTTTTAGAAAAGAGGATGGTGGCAAAATTGGATGCCATCATGAAAAATATCCTCTATCCCCTCCAGGGGGTGCTCTCTTGGAGTACTTTTAGCCACAGGCTCATTCCACCATGGTGTGCTAAGAAGCGTCTCTGGGGGTCTTTTCTGCCCATTGCTATCAGGCATTTCAGTGCTTCCTCCCAGGGCACCTGTTAACTTTATTTGAAAATACCATTCTGAAATATCTGAATAATATGTAATTATTTTTATTTACATATGAATTTATTAAATGCACTTCTGGACTATCTGTTGCCAACATTTACAGCACTGATTTGGGACTCTCTGACCATAAAGCAGTATTTTTCACTGTCTCATTACCTATCCCACCTCTTACCTGTAAACGACAAATTTCTTACAGAAACCTTAAAAATATCTGTCCCTCTATCCTTTCTGGATCCATTTCTGATCTTTTACTGTCTGCACCTATTCCACCAACACTAGATAGTTTTGTTGACCACTATAACACAGCCCTTCACTCAGCATTAGATAAAACAGCTCCTTTAAAACATAAGGAGGTTTCCTTTAAATGCTCAGCTCCTTGGTATAACTCAGAATTGCGATCTATGAAAGCAGCTGGCCGACGCCTTGAGAGAATGTCACGTAAGACTGGCCTCACCGTGCACATCCAGGCTTTCTCTGACCACCAAAGAGCTTACAGAGAAGCACTAACTTCTGCCAAGAACACCCATTATGGCAGAATAATAGAAAGTGGCCACGATAACCCAAGGGTTTTGTTCTCTGTAGTTAATAAACTACTCGAACCCGCATCTGGTCCAACTACCTCTTCTACTGAAGTCTGTGAGGAATTCCTCCACTTTTTCCGTAACAAAATTAAAGATCTAAATAATTCAACTAACATAAATATATCATCTGTTTATATCTCTCCCTGTTTTCCCACTCCATCCAGCTCCTTCTCTAAGTTCTCACCAGTCACTTCTGCGTTTGTTAATAACCTGCTTTGTAAGATGAGGCCGACTACTTGTGTACTGGACCCCATCCCCACCACACTACTTAAATCCTGCCTTCATGCCATAATCCCGACTGTTACAACAATAATAAACTCATCCCTTGACACTGGCTCCGTGCCGCTCACTTTTACAATTGCTTCTGTAACCCCAATGTTAAAAAAGTCTGGCCTTGATGCTGACAATCTTAACAATTTCCGGCCTATTTCCCACTTACCTTTCCTGTCAAAAGTTCTTGAGCGTGTTGTAGCTTCCCAACTCACCAATTACCTAACCTCTAATAATTTGATGGAACCCTTTCAGTCTGGTTTCAGGGCGCGGCACAGCTGTGAAACTGCTCTGCTACGGGTAACCAATGATTTGCTTATGGCAGCAGACTCTGGACAAACCAGCATATTAATTCTGTTAGACCTCAGTGCAGCATTTGACACTGTCAGACATGACATCCTACTGTCCAGAATGGAGAACATGCTGGATATCTCTGGCACTGCCCTCCAGTGGTTCAAGTCCTATCTGACTGATAGGCAAGAGTTTGTTAGTCTTGGCAACAGCAGATCCAACTCCGTGCCAGTCACACAAGGAGTCCCTCAGGGCTCTGTCCTTGGTCCTCTGCTTTTCTGTATTTATATGCTTCCCCTTGGCCATATTATCTGTAGTTATGGATTGGGTTATCATTTTTATGCAGATGATACCCAGCTCTACTTCAATGTTAAAAGTGGAACTTCATCAGAGCTTTCTCAGCTCACAACCTGCCTTAGTGAAATTAAAACCTGGATGGAGCAGAACTCTTTAAATTTAAATTGCAATAAAACTGAACTCCTGCAAATTGGGACTAAAATGCAACTTAATAAAATGAGCTCCTTCCCAGTCCATCTTGGCAGTGATCTCATCAGACCTGCCTCTACTGTAAAAAATCTTGGTGTCAATTTTGATTCCTCCCTCACTTATTCCGCCCACATAAATCACATTAAGAAACTTTCTTACTTTCACCTCCGTAACATATCCCGTGTTCGCTCCTTCCTCTCCTTCTCTAATGTTGAGAAACTTGTCCATGCTTTTATCACATCCCACATCGATTATTGTAATTCCCTACTGGCAGGTGCCCCTTCTAATCTTATATCACAGCTCCAGCTTATTCAAAACTCAGCTGCAAGAGTCCAGCAGCAGCGAGCACATCACACCCATCCTGCTCCGTCTTCACTGGCTCCCTGTGTCCTACAGAATCGAATATAAAATCCTACTAATAACCTACAAAGCTTTAAATAACCTCGCACCAAACTACATCAGTGACCTCCTCCATCACTATGTGCCTGCCCACCCACTAAGGTCCTCTGATTCTGGTAATCTTGTTGTGCCCCTCACTAATCTACACTCTATGGGTGACAGGGCCTTCAGCTGTATAGCGCCCAGACTCTGGAATGACCTACCAAAATTAATCAGGTCAGCTGACTCCATGAATTCTTTTAAAAAACAACTCAAAACTCATCTGTTCAGGAAGGCTTTTAGCTCTACTTGACTTTATTACCTTTCTCTCCGTTTACTTCTCTGTCAAGATGCCAATGTAACCTGTATGTGTATGCTAGACCATCAATTATGTTGTCTGTTTTTTTCAGAATTTACTGTCTTAATCTTCTTTATTTATTTATCTGGTTTGTACAATGCTATATACTGTATATTCTGCCGTTCTTTATTATATTCTGTAAGTGCCTTGAGCATGGGAAAGGCGCTATATAAATAAAATGTATTATTATTATTTGGGTGGCACGGTGGCGCAGTGGGTAGCGCTGCTGCCTCGCAGTTGGGAGACCTGGGGACCTGGGTTCGATTCCCGGGTCCTCCCTGCGTGGAGTTTGCATGTTCTCCCCGTGTCTGTGTGGGTTTCCTCCGGGCGCTCCGGTTTCCTCCCACAATCCAAAGACATGCAGGTTAGGTGGATTGGCGATTCTAAATTGGCCCTAGTGTGTGCTTGGTGTGTTTGTGTGTGTCCTACGGTGGGTTGGCACCCTGCCTGGGATTGGTTCCCTGCCTTGTGCCCTGTGTTGGCTGGGATTGGCTCCAGCAGACCCCCATGACCCTGTTTGGATTCAGTGGGTTGGAAAATGGATTATTATTATTTATTATTAATTGGCTGTATTAGTTGTTTGTTTCCTGCCTTGCACCCTGTGTTGGCTGGGATTGGCTACAGCAGACTCCCGTGACCCTGTAGTTAGGATATAGTGGGTTGGATAATGGATGGATGGATGAATTATTTGTTCTGTCTCTCTATCCTTATTTTTATGTTTCTTCTGCTGTATGCATGTGAATTTCCCCTTGGAATTAGTAAAGTTTATCTAATGTAATTTAATATAAACCACATATTATGATTATGTGGCTTTGTTAATTTTTTCTAGGCTTTAGAATTTTTGTAATGGGATTTCCTTACTGTCTTGTACATTTTAAAACATAAAGATTTCAAATATATGATTACTTTTGTTTTAAAATAGTGTTATGGCATGTTAGAAACAAATTGTTGTTTATTATTATGAGTGTCACCATTCTGGACAGCAATAGAAAACAATACCTTCATGGGAAGTCACAGTGTGTGATGTCAGCGGCACATCGCCATATAAGCCAACATCACAGATCACTCAAGTTTCCAAGTTTGTAGATGCAATCTAAACAGTCTTACACATAATAGGATATCAGTTCCTAGCAAATGTATTAGCTATTGTGCTCCTGACGATGACTTCAGTTTACGTTCTGGTTTTGACTTTGCACATTAGTAACCCATGATTTGACCCATGATTTTTTGCCTTTGTAGCTGGCCACTTTTTCACACTTTGCGGTATACCACATAAGAACAATGCCTTACAGCCAAACCAAGTCCTGAAGCAAGTGTAATAGAATGGTGTTTTGAACAATACCGAAAGCTTAATTTTCAAGTTCTTCAAGCGACATTGAGGACATTTAATGATGTTTCTGTGTTTTTGCAAACGTGAATTTCAGGTTGATTTTTTTTTAAAATAGGTTGTAGTATTTAAGAAGAACTGACCTTATGAAGGTATTATTCAATAGAAAATCTACAATATAAGCAGGGTTATTCACTTTAAGTACATTTAAATCTATTGTAAGTCGGACTTGTTTAATAATGATGTAACAACAAACACTTTTTAGACTTTTCAAAAATTCCCTGTATTCAGTCAGTTCTTGTCACAACAATATTGTCTCTGAAGTCCCTGTAGTTTAATTTTTGGTTACGCATTGCCTGTCCAACAACAAAAATGAAATTAATTTACATGGCATACTTTTAGATACAAGTGATTTATAAATTACCTAAAACAAAAAATCACTAATGTCTATAGTGCTAAAATCTGGTTGATTTGAAAATAAATGCTATACTCAAATGGCCAGGGAAGAGAGGAAAGTAAAAACTCCAACTAGCATGGAGAAAACAGACCTCAAGCCAAAAGACTGCCCAACCCCCAATGTGCATTCTACAGTACTTAAAAGTAACAAACATATTAATTAATACCAAGATATGATTAAATATCCTTGAAGATGTGATGCATAGATGTATCATCTTTGTTACAGTATCCTTACAGTGCTGAAGAACAAAAACAAAGGCAGTGATAAGACCCTGGAAATACAGTAAATATGAATAATTAGAACTGTCTGAGTAGGTCTGTTGTAGTTTAAAAGCTACAACCACCACTGTGAATAAATGCCAAGTTTTAAGAAAGGCAGCCTCACTGGTTCAGAAGACAAAGTTATCAATTTCTTTACTGGTATCATTCTTATAAATCTGGTCAGAAAATTCCAGATTTAATAAAACACACATTGTCCAGAATAGAAAAGACAGACAAAAGCAAATAAAATACAGAACAAATGTCTGGCAGTGCTACAATATGTCTATTTGGAAGTATTTCTATTTGTGCTATACATTCAGTACATAGTTACATATGATTTTGGAAGCATACGCAAATTAAGATATTTATCGTGTACTTAGAAAAGTGCTATATAAGAACGTAGCTACATAAGAATGATCATAAAGCTGTAAAACTTAGCCATTTTTTAAGGGTAAACTTCTAGATACATACCATCAAGTAAGACGAAGTTGAAGGGCAAACACAAGCTTTTTTTATATTACTGAGAAATTTCCTCAATACCAGGACAAATGGACCATGAGCTCATCAACATATGGCAAACACATCTATCATTGTAAAAACAAATATTCTGGTTCTGATGATAAGCTGCTTTTACGTGTCTTAACAAATGTACGTTATAAGAAGTTAAACCATCATTAAAACTTTACCTAAGTGCTATTTTATCTAATGTTTAAATGATTTGTCTTCCCATCACCTACTTTGAGATGTGTGTAGTGTGGAAAGAATAGGCAATCAACCAATTCTGGAGAACAAAAGAATGTATTTTTAGAGAGAATCTGCAACCCAACAACAGTATTTTTGTGATCTTGTTTGCATCAAAGATAGCTAGCCTTTAATTTTTTTGATTTGTGCTTAACAGTTTTGGCATGGACCCCAAGTCCACAGCCTTTGTTGCTTACATATCCTGGGAGTGAACATTGTTTCTGGTAATTGTCCTACTGTTACATTTCCTGTTCATGCCAATTCATGATCACTTTGATGGAGGGCCTTGTTGGGATCAGAGTTGCAGTCAGTTTTCTGTGATGGCAGGCAGGAGTTGGGCCTTAAGAAACTTTGGTAGACTGCACACTGGCAATGGCCATTCTACTAGTGTTCTTGCCAGGGACACTGGGTTATTACCAGCCACAAAAAAATAACGTTTGTTTTAGAGTTACCCAAGTTGTTAGTGCACAGAGTTGCACATTACCAGATTTCTCTTGGATGGCCCCTTTAAGGATGTTGTACCTCAAAAACTCATCTGCTAGACATGGCTAGAAATACTGCTTTGGCTTTCCCTGTCAGCAAGGGTACCAGATGGACTGCACACTCTGACTTCAGCCAGCCACTGTGACAGATAGGGGGTGCTATCGCTCCCTTGATCCCTCTGATCAGACGCCAGACACCAGATAAAAGTCCAATAATAATATTTATTCGGACAATAATTTGCACAAAGCACCCTCCACTCCACAATACTCATAAATCAATACAATAACACTAATCAATAAACAATTCTCCACTCTCCCAGACGCGTTGCTACCCTTCCACCCAGCTCAGCTCAATCTGTCTGGGATTTCCCAAAGTCCTTTATAGTCCGTGACCTGGAAGTGCTTCTGAACCCTCAGTCCATGTGACTTCCTAGCATTTCCGGGTCAGATCAAAACTCTTCTTTTTCATCCCGGAAGCCCGTCATTTCCTCTATCACTGTGATTAAGACGTACTTCCGGGTTATACGGCAAATACACATCCTTGGGCGTCCCTGCAGCGACTCCTGGCGGCCCCCATGGTAGCCAGCAGGGCTGTGCATAAAAACTTCATTGTCCATAATTCCCTGCTGGCATTCAGGGCACCTCCAAGCTGCAAGGAGGGCTCCATCTGGTGGCCTGGGGGTATTGGCCGGGATGAATGGCTGGCCATATCTCACACCACATACTCCCGCTATCCTTTCGAAGCCTGTCAAATAGTGCTCTATGTCCTCTGGCTCTGCAAATGACATCAGACGAGGAAATTAATGATTCTTAGTAGTGAACTTCTGCTCCTATCTGCAGGTTCTTCTGAGACTTGGGACTGTGACTGCTGCACCAGATCCACTTGTCCTTGGAGCTGGGTGAACTGGTGTTGGAGGATCCTGATACGCTGCTCAAACTGCTGATCCTTGACGTCTTAAACAGCAAAGAACTGACGCAAGAGTGTCTCCATGACTCTGATGTCCCCAGTGCTAGTGGTGTCCTCCATAGCCTGAGCTGTACTGGAGTCAAATCCATGTTTATGATCAGGAGTTCCCACTCCAGACTGTTTCTTTACAGCCATACTGTATCCACCATCTTTGTCTGTGCTCAAACTAAAAATAATGTTCTCTTGCTCTCTCCGGCTTGATCTGTCCCACCACTCCCACCAAAACTGTGATATGATGTACAGTGGGAAAGTGGTCCCAACCTACACTCTAGACATCTGATAGTTCATGAGCTGAACAGGATCAGTGGAGAGGAAAGACACAGACCAATATTGAAGAGTGAAAGGTGCAAGTTTATTTACAAGAGTGCTATACAACAAAAACATAGTAGTGTCAGGTGGGCCTTGTTTCACAGTCCTTCAGCGTTGACACTCCTTCAAAAAGTAAATAATAACAAAAAGGGGAAAAAAAGAAAAAAATGGTGTATTTACAAAAAAAAACCTGCACTCCTACAAAAACTACGCACAGGCATACTCCAAAAATGAAGGTAGTATTCCTTCTTTACACCTGGCTCAGGAAGCTCCTCCAAAGGGAAAAAATAAGTGAAAAAAATAAACAAGAAAAACAAATCAATTGTGTGTATATATTAAAAAAAAACCCAATTGCACCAATCCCGAAAGAAAAACTATCCCAACACCAAATAAGTATATATACCTCCACCAAAATGATCACTTGGAGATATATATGTAAAAAAAAACTATTTACAAAGCCGTCAAGTAACACAACTGCTCCTTCAATAGCTCAGCAGTGTTTAATCCTACTTCACCTTTAGATCCACTGACAGCTCCTGTTGGCAGGCAACTCCTTAAATATAACCGGCTAGACCATCCTGCCAATCTGCCAACCCCGTTTACCCCATGCACTTATCCAGGTAGATGCTGGCACGTCCACGCCATGCACAGCAACACGCCCCTAGCAACTTTCTTTTTAAAATCAAACTCCTGCTGGTTCCGCACATGCAAGCCACCCTGGACGGCCAACGGGTATGCTGAGCTCAAGCACACCAGTTGCCGACTCACTAGTAAATAAACCTAATTTATTTAGCATACGGGACCCCATCTCTGAATTCAGCCTCAGCGTGTGAAACTGAACACCTGGGGGGGGAGCCTGTACTGGCCATTATACTGGCTACACATGTGCCCAGACCCACCATGCTTCACAGCGTGTACCCCACTGAGACGCATCTGTGTTCCCACAACAGCGTCTTTAACACACAAACAGTAAGCACCCTTCCCTTACGTGGGCGTACTTTTGTAGCGGGGCTACATAGTCAGTGTTGTCAAATGTCAGTTCTGAGTGCGTCTTGTTTCCATTGTCCCGTTTGCTGTTTATGTGTGTGTATCAGGAAATGCCATCCCCGTAAAGGGGGACGGATGATGGAAGAAGACCACAGCCTCTAACCTGGAAAACACCTGTTCTTAATTAATCAATTACAGCCGTCACATGGACTATTTAAGTATTCAAAAAGGAAAGAAGAGAAGAGAAAGGAGACCATTCGTTTTTCAACCACTTATCAACTTATTTGCTGTTTTTCCACATCGCGCCTTTGCATCAGTTTGTTTTTCATTTTGCCGGACTGTCTTTCAACCTTCATCTGCTGAGACCCCAGGTTCGATTCACCATCCATCATACGCCGAGGAATCACGGTGAGGTTGCTCCAATTGCCGGGAAATTCAAACGACTCATTTACCACTAGTTCAGTCATCTGTATTCAGGACAGTTTTTATAACCGGACTCAAGTTCATAATCATTCAGTATATCATTCATTTTTGTTATTCGTGTTGTGTGTTATATGTTACAGGGGCAAGGGAGGGTTTTATTGTTTTTATATATGGTGGTGTCTCTTTGTTGATGTGGTGGAGGGATATTTATATTTATGCTTCTATTTTTGCATTTGTCTTGTGGTTTCATTTAATACATTTAATCAGTTTATTTTTTACATCATCTGCTTTTTGCGTACTTATATTTACACCGTTGATTGTGGGGGAAAAGTGTAATTTGTTAGAGGTACGGCTTGATAGTGAGATTCATCTCAGTAAATTATCCAGGCCACAGGTCTTGGAGGTGTAGTTGCCGGCTGGGTACGGGGTCGGCCGTTACACTTTTACACTTGTAAACAATAATGTTCGGTGTACTGTTGCTTTTAACTCAAATTGGTAATGCACAGAGTCATGCATTACCACAGTGGTAAGTAATCTGGCATTATGGGAAAAAAAGCAAGGTAAATGGCAGACAACAGATAATGAAATATGAGCTCCCAAGTTGAAGGACTGTAGAGACACCTGAGGCCACTAGTTTTATAACATGCTTTGTTCATTTAATGCTTCACTCCTATTATTCTCTTACTTTGTGTTATAATTGTGTTAATAAAAGATCCATTTTGATATCTTTGGTATGCTTGGGATTCAAGGTTGGTTTTGGGAAATACTGAAGAGTGTCCCGTGCCTTCCAAAATATTTTTTAAATAAGAAGTAATAATGGAATGGAGTGGATTTATTTCTAATGCTGTCCTTCAGACTAGTGTCACTTGGGGTGGGAAGTGTCACAACAACAACATTTATTTATGTAACACATATTCATACAAAGAATGTACCTCAAAGAACCTTATAAGATGTCAAAGAGAAAGTTACAAAGAAAAGAAAAAACAAATAAGATTAGGTAAGAATATTAATGTGTAAGTAACAAAGAAAAAAATTCCATACTGTCTTAGCAAGCACTTTATTGTCATTGTGTAACACAACAAAATTACTTTTTGTGACAGCCCCAAGGTGCATTAAAAAAAAAGCCAAATAATTCCAAATATGTCATATACAGTGTTAAGTGATCAAGTAACCAGAGCAAATTATTATTGATCAAAGTACAGCAGCATAAATTGTTATTGCACCTGTTAATGAATAGTACATTACATATTCTATATTGTATTACATTAGTATATTGCACATTACCAATATAGCTTATTGCACATGTTCAATTAAAAATGGTCACAGACTGAGGAGATTCAAAGTTCAGAAAGTTTATGGCAGATGGGGAAAAAGCTCTTTTTTAGTCTGTTTGTGCGTACACTGATTGACCTAAAGCGTCTTCCTGATGGGAGGAGCTCAAACAAAGAATTTCCAGGATGAGTTTTGTCCTTGAGAATGTTTTTGGCCCTTCTCACACAGTTAGTCTTATACCATAGTTCGAGTGATGGCAGTTCAGTCCCAATAATGGCCTCTGCTGTTTTTACGACCTGCTGCAGGGCTTCTTTAGCAGCCTTGGTGCAGCTGTTGTACCAGGCCATCATGCAGTTAGTTAAAATGCTCTCCATAGTGCATCTATAGAAATTAACCAGCAGCTTCTGGGGGAGGTCAGCTCTCCTTAGATTCCTGAGAAAATACAGGCGTTGTTGTGCTTTGCCTATTATAGCCAAGTTGTTGTCAGCCCAGGACAGGTCCTCTGAGATGGTGACTCCTAGAAACTTAAAGATCTGTTTGACCAATACGCAAACTGGTGTTGGTCTAGATCAGCTTGGATGGAGGCTTTGATGTGCGTGATTACCAGTCGTTCAAAGCACTTTGCAATGACAGGGGTGAGAGCAACTGGTCGATAGTCATTAAGACAGGTTATCCTCGGTTTTTTGGGAATAGGTAGATTTCAGGCACAAGGGGACTACACCTGAGGAAAGAGAGAAGATAAATGTGTGTAAATACCTACGCTAATTGGTCAGCGCAGGCCTGGAGCACACATCCTTGCACATTATCAGGACCTGCTGCCTTCCTTGTATTGATGTTTTCGAGTGCCCGCCGCACATCATGTATGTGTACAACCAAAAGCTGTGAGTCTCCAGTCAGCTCGAAACATATATAAGTATTAGAAGAGTAGCGTCCTTATATATGATATCATATTGTAAGTCTCTAAAGATGAGTATGATGCTAAGGTCAGACTAGGAGGACAGAAAAAAAACTCTAGTTAAAAAACAAAATCTGAAAAAAAAGACCATCAAGCCCCCACTGAGCATTTAAACTAACATAAATGTGCTTAAGTCATTCCTCACTGTTTTCAGGCTTTGTCTTAGAGGATTTGATGCAGTCGGTCTCGTGGACAGCTGAGGCACCCACCTTCATTCCAGCATCACAGTTGGCTACGCAATCCCTTGGTCAGGTGGTGGTGGCACAAAATGGATGAAAAACCAAAAATGAAAGCAGAGAAACACTGCTCAATACTTGTAATGCAGCATATAACACCCCTTTCATACTATCAAACTGGCATTGTAAATTAATAGGCCTCTAAGATATATTCACATTGCCGGAACACAGTATGTAGTGCAGTGTAATATGGTTAGCTTTGTAGCTTTCTGGTAGGGGTGGGCAGTATGACCAAAATTCTATATCACGGTATTTTTCTAAATTATCCTGGTTTCACAGTATTCAACGGTATTTTTTTCCCCATGCATGAGTGGATGTTAACCACATTTTCCACTGCAATTACTGCCTAAGAATAACCTATTCCACTGTCAAGAGTATTGTACACTGTACAAAAAAAAACATTTTAATGTGCACACAATTATTAATACAGTTTTGCATTGCCCCATAAAGTGATAGTTTTCAAGGGGGTGGCACTAATGGAGAAGGTATCACATTGCATGACAGATGCAGTCAAAATATAGAACCTTTTTATTGAACAAATTTTGCAAAAACAAACTATAATTTTGACAACATATTTTCAACCATACAAAGAGGCATTTAGACTTAGTAAAATATCCAGAAGTGCTTGTCAAAAATTGTATTGCACTGAATATGTCTTAGAAAAGGAATAAATAGTAAATATTTTTTGTAAACCAACTACACTTTCTGTTAATGTTAACAATCTCTGTCCACTGACACGTTAAAGTGACTTTTTAAACAACTTTATCATCATTAAACTGCATAATATTTAAACTAATAAATAATAACAATAAAATAAATAGTATTATTACTGATAGTTGCACTATTACTTCAAGACTTCAAGCCCAGGTGCATTACACAGCATTCACCAAATTAAAATAAAATAAAACAAGTGCAACTTGGTGATGATATCTTTACCAACTGAACCATCATTTAGGCAAACTGCATTAATATGGACCTTGCTTCAAGCTAAGCTATACTGGGAAGAAAAAAACAAACTATATGTCGAGAACAAAGTCAACATTTCCACTTTATTCTCGCTGTTTATGTCGAGATTAAAGTCGACATTTCCACTTTATTCTCACCGTTTATGTTGAGATTAAAGTCGACATTTCCACTTTATTCTCATAGTTTACTTCATAATTAAAGTAGAATGTCGTAAACTAAACTTCTTCCTAAAATCAATGTTTAATCAATTACTTAATTTACCCCGTCATAAATTAATGCAGCACATTAAATGCTTTGTGTTACGTTCCCCGACCCAGTGGTTAATCACTACGCTTCTTAAACTGACTTCCTCCGCACTAAGAGAAGACAGCGATCACCATACAGAATCCATTCACTTCATGATATTCCTGCTTTCTGAAAATTTAGAATGCTAAGATAAATACTTGATATCATTTTCATGATGAAATGCATTAAAGCAGGTATTACACATGCATGGTAGTGAGGCGGTAGTGCTGCTCCCTCGCAGTAAGGGGTCCCCAGGTGTATGTTCAGTGTAGAGAACTTTATGGCAGGTGTGATGAGGCTCCAAAAAACTGGATGTATGAATAGCTATCACACAGGTTTAACTTAAATATTGTGTAAATGTTGGATTTGTGATCTGCTGGTCGGAGACACGAACACAGAATTCAATGCATGTTCTTCTGAGTGGGCTATCTTTATTGCATGCATGCTGTCTCTATCTGACGTAGGCTACCAAAACCCCAGTTCCTATCCTTCCTTTTTCTTTCACGACATAACCAATCACCACACGATAAACGTCTTTGTGAAATTAAAACTAGTTATAAACTTAGCCCACGGAGTGTTCAGAACTTTAAAAATATCTTCGTTATACATGTTTAATTATGCCATCCATTCAGAGTTGCGCCCATCTCTGTCTGAATGAGTCGCCAGCACATCGAAGGATGAATACAAGCAAAACATACACTAGCAGGGTCGATATAGCACAACAAAACCCCACATCTAACATGACTTTGAAAGGAAACTGAAGCGCCGAGTAAACCCACCAGAAAAACATGCAAATGCAAGGCAGGCACGCCGCCGTGCCCCCATATGATTAATGCATGCTTTAATGCATTTCACCATGAAAATTATATTAAGTATTTATTTTAGCATTCTAAATGTTCAGAGAGAAGGGAGATCATGAAGTGAATGTATTCTTGACTATAGATCGCTGCCGGCGCCTCCTCTTAGTGCAAGAAGAAGTCAGTTTAAGAATCACTTAACACAAAGCATTTAATGTGCTATATAACTTATGACGGGGTTTGAGAAAATCTAGTAAATTAAATATTCATTTTACGATGAAGTTTAGTTTACGATGTTCTACTTTAATGACAAATTACGAGAATAAAGTCAACATGTCGACTTTAATCTTGACATAAACGGCGAGAATAAAGTCAACATGTCGTCACACTATTACACAGTACCCAGGTACATTACACTGTATTGAAAACAAATAAAACAAGTACAACTTGGCTTGCAGTATTATCCAGTAGTATAGAAACAGTATTTACACATCTGACCTTTTAAAACTAAAGTATCTCCAGGCTCTCTGTCCATTTTCACCGCGCAGCATTCCTATGCTACCACCCACTACTTGGTGGTGTAGCAGTGAAAAAGAGCCCTAGTGCAACAAATCTGTGTTTAGCGGTGTAGCAGTGAAAAAGGTCCCCACTTGAACAGTTTCCCGCTGCGCCACGTTCTGAACGTCGTTTAGGCAATTTAAACCGGTGTTGCGGTATAAGAAAAATCCATATCATAAAAAAAATAAAAAACGGTTTTCGGTATGAACCGGTATACCGCCCAGCACTACTTTCTGGCAAATAAAAAATGATCAAAACAGTGATTTCCTAGCTGGGATGTACAATTTCTAGAATTACAATACCTTTATAATACCTTTATGGGCTTCTGAGTTATGTTCAGTTGTTCCAAAGTAGGGTTTGCATGGCTTGAATACACTTTATTATGCATCAGGAATATAAGCAGGTATTTCCTAGTTGACAAGTACTTTTTCTAGCATTTCAAAGCGCTAAAAGTGACAAATTTGCAGGGCCGTTAGTTATATTCAATTTAGAACACCAGGGTTTATAAGCATATGGCTTGAATTCACTATATAATACAGAAGACTATGGTTAGCTTTGTAGTTATTTTAACAATATGGAACTGCTCAAATCAATGATTTCCTAGTTGGAGTGCAATCTTTCTAGCATTACAAACTTCCTTCTACATTGATACAGTTGCACCAAACCAGTGTTCACATGGCTAGAGCACAGCACATCATGCATTACAGTCATGTTTACTTTGTAGGTGATCAAGCAGTACAGAACTGCTGGAAACAGTGATATTCTAGTTTAGGAGTACTATTAATAAATCTTGTTTACAACTTCATTTACATTATCATTCTTTTCTGCTATTCCAGTCACTGACAAGGAATTCAAGTTGTATAACTCTGGATCATGATTGCTCTGGGGGAAGCACTGAGTTGCAGGAATTGACCATAGTACTAAGGTGCTGTACCGTGTTAATCATTATGAATGTAGTGAGAAGTCAAGCAAAATGACACTTTTTATTGGCTAACTAAAAAAATTACAATATGCAAGCTTACGAGGCAACTCAGGCCCCTTCTTCAGGCAAGATGTAATACAGAAATTGGAGTTCTCTGTGTTTATATAGTCACTAGGACAAATGACAACATTGGAAAACCTTTAAGTGAGGCATCTTAAATGTAAAAAATTAATAGACCTCTTCAGGCTAAGATTAATTTAGCAAGAGGGGAGAGCAATGTATAGTCAAGATCTTTGGATAACTGTCCAACAAAGTCTTTTGAAATTTCTGATGAGTTTTTCAATACAATATGGGTCTTTTGTCTGCGTCAGTCCGAGAGATGTAAACAGTCCTCATATCTGGCCATGAAACTCTTGTCTCTGTTTGAACCATGTTGTAATGTGTTAAATTGTAGCATGAGTTTAACTTCCCATTCTTTTCTCTCTTGCTGTGTTCTGAAGTTGCCCATAAGCACTGTGACTTTAACGTTCCTCTCACAGTGTCCATGGCTGTTGAAATGGGCTGCTACAGGAACATCTGTGTTGCCATGTTTAATGTAGAACCTGTGTAAATTCATTCTTTGGCGGAGTGTTTGTCCAGTTTCTCCCACATAGAGTGCAGTGTTGGGACATTTCATACAGAGAATTAGGTAGACCACATTAGATGATCTGCAGGAAAATGATCCCTTTATGTGTTGTTCTAGTCAGCAGTGTGGTATAATTACACGGTCTGTATTATAAATGTGAGAACACGTTTTACATCTTTTCTGTAGGCAGGGAGTTGTGCCATTTTCTGTTGGTTCACTTAGGGAGCTTCAGAAAATTAGTTGCTGTTGGTTTTGCAGTTGTCTGTATGCCAGCCAGCCATAATATTTTTTTTACACTGATGGTTTCTCACAATTGCAGTAATAATGTGAGCAAACATTTCTGAGATAAAGACAAAATTACCAATACCATTTCACCCACCAGTTTATTCAGCTACACTAGAAAACTCTGCAGTTTTTTGATAGATTACAAACTGTTAAGGGAAACATGACAAGTGATGTGAGAAGAAAAGCACATACTTTCCCTACAGCCAAATCTTTTTAATATATGCATAAGGCACCTTGACATGTCACAGGATAGTCTACGTTCCATTTAGACCATCACTTTCTCAGCCTGGGTCACATCAGTGGTGGCCTAAATTTACGTTACCCTACAATTTTTAAGATATTTCAGACTTGTAAAAAGTGAAACCATTACAGCCCTAAGTTGACTTAAACTAAAAATGTGAAAATCTCAGGAAATTATTCGCTTTCTCTGAAAATGTAAGTTTCAGGTTGGACTTTTGCGCAACAGAGAAGCATATTTTTCAATTAAGCTGACATTCAGTAGCTATATGTAATGAATGATTTAAACACAAGAAAAGTCTATCAAGTTATTTTAAAGAGCAACAAGTCAGATAAATGCTAAGAAAAAAATTGAAGAAACTCCTTCTGCTCCCCAATGTTCCAGCTAAACAGGTGCAATCAGCTGTAGGAGAGTGTGCAATGTGGATTTATTACTGCTTGGCAGAGGACCAATATGTGCATATTGTAAAACAGCTGTGTGATTCCTTAAATGCCATAGCAAGTATAAAATGTAGAGAATGGAGCCTAACATGCATATTCCATTTCCATCTGAAATGGAAATCGATATACTGTATGTTAGGATGATCCAGAGATGAAGTAGTAATTCATGTTCCCACAGTTTACTAATCCTCTGCCAGGCTTACTGATCTCACTCTCCTTTATGCTTTACTACTAGGAAATAGGCTACACCACAGTTGCTATGCTTTTTCTTGATCAACATTGCAAAACAAACCAAAAAAAGTGTTTCACTGAAACAAATTAAAGTCTTTGTATACTGACATTTTGCACATAATACAGTGCTGATGGCACTGTTTGTAATTTTAAAGTGGTATTTCTATAGTGATGAGAGCATGCTCTGTTATGAAAGTGTTTTAGTTTGTGGCAGTCTAGGAAAAATATACTTGTTAATTGTAATCTTTCAGTATTTGACAAAACACTTTGATGTTTCATTATATAGAAGCAATTAGAAAATAAATAAAATATTAACTGATACAGTGAACACCAAGTAGATGAACTCCTAATCAAACATAGGTATCAACAATATTTCTTCACTAAAGAATGAGTACTGTATTTCTTAGATTATTAAACCTTATTTATAAACAATATGAAATTATTAAACAATCAGGTATCAACAATATTTCTTCACTAAAGAATATGAGTACTGTATTTCTTAGATTATTAAACTTTATTAATCTTTGCATCAGTTTGTCACTTTGTCACTTCAGAGCCAATTATGAACAAGACTAATACAAACCTAAGACTGAATGCCAGTTGACTAGAAGTCAAACTCACAAACATTAACTCATTCAAAGACTAACTAGAGTTACAATATAAAATGACATATGTTACGGATCTAGGATTTAAAAGGAGTACCTGAAGGAGAACAACAAAAAGAATGTGTAAATCAAACCTGGGTATACCCAAGACAAAAAAAGAGGGTAAAATAATATATAACTAAAGTTATGCAGAGGATTCTGAAACCTTTCAGACACTTTCACTTTCTGCACACTGAGTTGCTAATTAATTTGCCATTTTGGCCCATAAATCTCAACCCAGTAACCGATAATCACAACGTGAAACTATTGTTTTCAGAAAGGTTTGCAATATTTATTAAAAATCAAAAACTAAAATCTCTCATTTACATAACTTTTTAGACCCTTTGTTTGTGGCACTCCAAAATTGTGGTCAGATGCATCCTGCCAACCTTAATTATTGTTGAGTTGTGTCTAAAACTTGATTGGTGTCCACTTCTGTGAAACTGAATTGATTGGACATGGTTTAGAAAGGCACATGCCATTGTACTGTATATAAGGTACCACAATTCATACTGCATGTCAGGACAAAAACAAAGCCATGAAGTCCAAGGGGCTCTTGTAGACCTCAGAAATCAAACATCGATGAAGCATAGATTGGGGCAAGGCTATAAAACCATGTCTAATGTTTTGGGTGCTCTCAGGAGCACAGTAACCTCAAAAACTGTGAAACTAAAGAGGTTGCCAACCACCAGGAATCTTTTCAGAGTTGGTCGTGTGGACAAATTGAGTAACTGGGCAAGAAGAATGCCCAGTGGCGGCTTGGTGGTCTTTTTTCTTGGAGCCCCTGAAGATTTTGTTTTTTAACTGGAACTCAGTTGTCATCTTCTGAGATGGGAGAACCTCTCTGAAAGATGACCACCTCAGCAGCACTCCATCAATCAGGTGTTTATGGTAGAGTGGCTAAACCAAAGCCAAACTTGAGTTAAAGGCATAAGAGAGTTTAAAGGACTCTGACAGCATAAGGGAAATGATTCCCTGATCTGATGAGACAAAAATCAAACTATCTGGGCAGAACTACAAGCACTGTGTCTGGCAAAGATTAGGCACTGCTCATCACCTGCTTAATACCATCCCTTCAGTAAGGCACAGTGGTGGCAGCATCATTCTATACGGGTGCGTTTAAGCAACAGGGACAGGTAGATTGGTCAGAATTGAAGAAGAATGAATCCAGCTAAATACCGAGAGTGCACAAGACCTCAGACTGTGTTAATGGGTCACCTTTCAGGATATCAATGAACCGAAACATGAAGCCCAGACAACGCTGGAGTGGCTTTGGAGCCACTCTCTAACTGTCCTTGAGTAGCCCAGACTTAAACCCCATAGAACATGTGTGAAGAGACCTGAAGATGTCAGTTTACAAACACAGCCAATCTAACAGAACTTTAGAGGATCTACCAAAAAGAATGGGATGAACTGCCCAAATCCAGATGTGCAAATCTTATAGAGAATTACCAAAGAAGGTACTTCTGCAAAGTACTGAATTAAGGGTCTGAATATTTATACAAATGAGAAGCTTTTAATTTTTTGATTTTTAATAAATTTGCAAACATTTCTGAAAACATGCTTTCACTTGGGGTGGCACAGTGGTAGCACTGCTGCCTCGCAGTTAGGAGACCTGGGTTCACTTCCCGGGTCCTCCCTGCGTGGAGTTTGCATTTTCTCCCCATGTCTGTGTGGGTTTCCTCTGGGTGCTCCAATTTACTTCCACAGTCCAAAGACATGCAGGTTAGGTGCATTGGCGATCCGAAATTGTCCCTAGTTTGTGCTTGGTGTATGTGTGTGTGAGACCTGCTGTGGGCTGGCACCCTGCCTGGGGTTTGTTTCCTGCCTTGCGTCCTGTGTTGGCTGGGATTGGCTCCAGCAGACCCCCGTGACCCTGTAGTTAGGATATAGCGGGTTGGATAATGGATGGATGGATGGATGTTTTCACTTTGTCATTATGGGTTATTGAATGTAGATTGATAGGCATAAATGGCAATTTTTTCCATTTAAAATTAAATATACAATATAATATGTGCAGAAAAAGTGAACAGGTCTGATCATTTTTTGGATGCATTGTACAATTAGGAAAGATGGTAACTCATTTAGACAGTATAACAACATTGCCGTACCTATCCCCAGGCCAAATAGTCACAAAAATAAATAGAAGGAGCATTCACAACACAAAAACCAGTTGTAAAAGAAAACACATTTTTAAACTGGTGTTAGGATTATTGTTTGCAAAAGGGCATTGCTCATCTGCTTTCCCTTACATTTCCCTGTTTCTCTCACTCTCATCACCTCTTTCTTTGTCTTCTACAGTTTCTAACCACGCTTTCTTCCTGCCAAAGAACCATCATCCACTGAAAAGTTATAGTCTTCTGGCAGGGGTAGCAATTTTTCTCATTCTTTTTTTTTTCTCTAAGCAAAACTTGGCAGGGCTTTATAATCTGCTTCAGAATTTATCTGCTACCAAATGTTAAGAAGGAAACCCATGCTTGTCTGCTGGCAGAGTGCAGGAATATTTTTATGTTCCATAAGCACTGTGTTTAAACTTGGTACTTTTCTTATTGTAATTTACATGAACTGCTATCATTGTCACTGGACATTAAATGACAAATATACCTGATCAAGTAACTTAATTTCAAGAAGTTAGTATGCTTTAGTAGGTCTTATAAACCTCCAACATTCTTAGGTGTTGCCCATACCTTTTAGGTTTAGTAAATTTTATGGATTGAGCTAGATATACTTTTTCTAGAATGGAATATCCTGTTTCCCAAAGACTAAAGTTAATTTTAGAAAAGGATCTCTTAACTGCATGTTGAGCTAAATATTTGTCCAACTTGGGGACTGATTCATATACAAGACTGATATATATATAGTGAGGAACATAAGTATTTGAACACCCTGCGATTTTGCAAGTTCTCCCACTTAGAAATCATGGAGGGGTCTGAAATTCATATTGTAGGTGCATTCCCATTGAGAGAGACAGAATGTAAAAAAAAATTCAGGAAATCACATTGTATGATTTGTACAGAATTTATTTGTATTGCACTGCTGCACATAAGTATTTGAACACCTGAGAAAATCGGTGTTAATATTTGGTACAGAAGCCTTTGTTTGCAATTACAGAGGTCAAACATTCTTGACCAGGTTTGCACACACTGCAACAGGGATTTTGGCCCACTCCTCCATACAGATCTCCTCTAGATCTGTCAGGTTCCAGGGCTGGCGCTGAGCAACACGGAGTTTCAGCTCCCTCCAAAGATTTTCGATTGGATTTAGGTCTGGAGACTGGCTAGGCCACTCCAGAACCTTGATATGCTTCTTGCGGAGCCACTCCTTGGTTATCCTGGCTGTGTGCTTCGGATCATTGTCATGTTGGAAGACCCAACCATGACCCATCTTCAGTGCTCTGACTGAGGGAAGGATGTTGTTGCTCAAAATCTCACAATACATGGCCCCATTCATCCTCTCCTTAATACAGTGCAGTCGTCCTGTCCCCTTCGCAGAAAAGCACCCCCAAAGCATGATGTTTCCACCCCCATGCTTCACATTAGGGATGGTGTTCTTGGGATGCAACTCCTCCTTCTTTTTCCTCCAAACACGGCGAGTGAAGTTTAGACCAAAAAGTTCTATTTTGGTCTCATCTGACCACATGACTTTCTCCCATGCCTCCTCTGGATCATCCAGATGGTCATTGGCAAACTTCAGACGGGCCTGGACATGTGATGACTTGAGCAGGGAAACCTTCCGTGCAATGCATGATTTGAAACCATGATGGCATAGTGTTCTACCGACAGTGACCTTTGAAACTGTGGTCCCAGCACTCTTCATGTCATTGACCAGCTCCACCCATGTAGTTCTGGGCTGATTCCTCACCTTTCTTATCATCTGTGATACCCCACGAGGTGAGATCTTGCATGGAGCCCCAGTCCGAGGGAGACTGACAGTCGTCTTTAGCCTCTTCCATTTTCTGACAATTGCTCCAACAGTTGATCTATTTTCACCAAGCTGCTTGGCAATTGCCCCATAGCCCTTTCCAGCCTTGTGGAGGTCCACAATTTTGTCTCTGGTGTCTTTTGACAGCTCTGTGGTCTTGCCCATGGTAGTGGTTGGAGTCTGACTGATTGTGGGGTGGACAGGTATCTTTAAAGAGCTCAGACAGGTGCTACTAATTAAGATTACTAAGTGGAGTAGAAGTGGACTTCTTAAAGGCAGAGTAACAGGTCTTTGAGAGCCAGAATTCTTACTGATTGCCAGGTGTTCAAATACTTATGTGCAGCAGTGCAATACAAATAAATTCTGTACAAATCATACAATGTGATTTTCTGATTTTTTTTTTACATTCTGTCTCTCACAGTGGGAATGCACCTACAATGTGAATTTCAGACCCCTCCATGATTTCTAAGTGGGAGAACTTGCAAAATCGCAGGGTGTTCAAATACTTATGTTCTTCACTGTATAATATACAGTATTTCTTTGATTTAAAAAAAAACATTGACAGTAGTTTGAGTCCAAATATATGTTAAAAAGTAAACTTTCAATATGCATTTCAATAATATGTGGTCCTTTGTCCTTAATAAATTTCTTATATTGATTTGTCACCCCACCTCTTTTTATCTCAATTAAAATGTGAACTTATTTTAAAACCAATAAGTGCAGCTGTTGTCTTTTGTCCATTTTGAGGAGTTAACAGAAAAAAGGAACACTCCAGACTGCGCTGTCAAAGATTCCACTTTTGTTCGGTGATATTAGCTTATCAAACAAACTCGGTTAGTATCACATGGCTCTAACATCCTTCTTAATTTCTAAGGATGCAAAAAAGTTTTAACTAAACTTACTTTTGACATATGAATTCTGCAAATTGATGTGCTTTTTTAAGTAAATAATTACAAAGTTAGAACTGTGTTTTGTTCTTTTATCAACAAGTTGAGATTTCGCGAGAAGCATATAATTGTTTGATATTAAGTTAGGTCAGGTAGACTGTATTATCCAAGAGGGAAATTTGTTAGTAGCAGGAAAGTACAAAATATAAGACACTGCTAAACATACAAGAAAATAAGTAAATACAAAACAACTGACAACAATAAAAATCTGTTATCATGCATGTTCTGAGTATGATGTCAAACTGCATCCGGCCCTGCAAGCGGTCCTCTAACTCGTAGGGAAATCATGGGGGTTGATGGCAGGATTGGCACTCCAGCCACCATAAAAAAAAACTTCACAAAGCTCCGAGACAACAGAAAGGACTCCTTTTTGCTCTCTGTGGGAGTAGCTCTGCTGCAGCCGCCCATAGGAAAGCTGCTCGCATCATGAAGGGGATGGGGGAAAGCCCTCGGGAGCCCCATCCCCGGAAGAGTCGAAACCGTTGGAGAGCCAATAGGGTCAGGTCTGTTGGGGATTGGAACTGGTGTGGTGCTGAGGCGTCACCAGCTACACAGCAGCACTTGGGTCCCAATTTGAAGCAGCCCGTACGGGTGGGCGCATGGAACGTTATGTCTCTCTGGCAAGATGATCATCTTCCTCTGCTGTCGGAGGAGCTGCGTAAACTCTGCATTTCAGTGGCGGCGCTCTCTGAGGTGCACAGACCGGGGACTGGCCAAATCTCTGTAAGTGGATACACCTTTTATTGGTCTGGTTGGTCTGATGGCTGTCATACTCGGGGAGCAGCTGTTGCTGTAGCGGATTGGCTTCTTCCGATGGTGTCCGATGTCACTCCTTTCAACGAGCGTATTATGAGACTCAGATTACAGAACTCTCTGGGTGCCTTGTCTGTTTTCTCAGCGTATGCTCCGACCGCGGTGAGTGATGTCTCGGCGAGGGAGACATTTTATTCACAGCTTCACTCGGTAGTTGATGGGTGCCCACGAGGTGCAGCCACTGGCACTGACAGGGCTGGCTATGAGGATTGTTTCGGTCCCCATGGGTCTGGTGACCGTGGTGAAAGTGGCTCCATGTTCCTTGACTTTGCAAAAGGTCAGGTGCTCTGAATCACTGGATCCTGGTTCCAGCGCCCTGAACCGCATCATTGGACTTGGTACTCCAATACTGGTGGTGCGGTGAAGGAGACAGATCACATCCTCGTGAGCAGACGCTGGAGGCTCTTGCAAAACTGCAGGGTCTACAGAAGTGCCCAGTTTGTGAATTTTGACCACAGACTTGTTGTTGCTACTCTTAGGATCCAGGTTAGGTCCAGGCTGTTTCTAATGAGTTTGCACGCAGTTTGTGTGAGGAACTTTCAGATTTGGGTATGACTGCCGATCCTAATGTAATGTGGGAGAACTTCCATGACAAGACCCTGAAGGATGTTGAGGGTTGTGTTGGTGTTACCGGTGTTCCCAGAAAGAGGTGTTTCATCTCGCAGGGCACCCTGGATATCATTGAGAGGAGTCTCAGCGCACGGCTCAATGGCAACTCTGGTCTGTACCGGGAACTGAGAAGGAAGGCTACGAGGGCTCTGAAGGCAGATAAAGGGGCATTTGTTAGATGAATCTGTAAGCAAGTGACACACTATCTGCGGTCTAGCGACCCACGTCCTGCTTACAGAGGAATCGAAGCATTACACACATCTGAATCTGTTCCTCCGAGAGTCACAGTCAGGGCAGCTGATGGAACGGTCCTTACGGATGACACTGCAGTTGTGACCCGCTGGGCTGGCTACTTTGAGTTAGGACATTGCATATCTCTGGGTCCACGGTTCTTGAGGCTGATCCTCCAATTAGCTGTGAACCACCCAGTCTCACTGAGATTGCACAGGTGGTGAACCAGCTGAGGGGGGGAAAGGCTGCAGGGATCTGTGGTATCTGGGGTGAACTTCTCCAGGCTGGTGGTAAGGCTGTCCTCCTGGCATTGCAAGCAATCTTTGCTTCCATTTGGGAGACTGGCATCATCCCAACTGAGTGGAAAATGGGACTTGTCGTCCCTATCTGGAAAGGGAAGGGTGATCGCCTGGATTGCAGCAACTACAGGGGGATAACACTGCTCTCAGTGCCGGGTAAGGTTCTTGCCAGGGTCATCCTCAATAGGATCCGTGATCACTTGCTAACCTACCAGCAACCGGAACAGTCTGGTTTTACACCTAAGAAGTCTACCATCGACTGCATATTGGCATTGAGGGTTCTAATGGAGCGCAAACGCGAGTATTGGCAGAGTTTCTTTGCAGCCTTTGTCGATTTTCGCAAAGCGTTCAACTCAGTTGATCAAGCTGCCCTGTGGGACATCCTGAGGATTCACGGGATCTCCTCGAAACTGTGAGTGCTGTGTAGAGTGGAGGCAGGACCTCTGCATTTTTCCCAGTTGATTTGGGGGTTCGTCAGGGGTGTGTTCTTGCTCCTACTCTGTTCAATGCTTATATGGACTGGGTGTTGGGCAAGGTCATGGGGTCCAGTGGCTGTGGGGCATCTGTTGGTGAAGAAAAGTTCATGGATCTTGACTTTGTTGACGATGCTGTGATCTTCGCAGAGTCAATGGAGGCTCTGATTGGGGCTCTCGAGAGACTGAGCGAGGATTCTGAGTGTCTGGGCTTGCGAGTGTCCTGGATAAAAACCAAGATCCAGGCCTTTAATGACCTCTTGGGCACAGCCATTAGCAGTGTGTCTGTTTGCGGAGAGAGTGTCAACCTTGTTGAGAGGTTTACTTAACTTGGCAGTGATATTCATGTCTCTGGTGACTCTTCCTATGAAGTCAGTAGATGGATTGGGAGAGCATGGGGGGTCATGAGGTTGCTGAAAAGGGGTGTGTGGCGTTCCCGATATCTATGCAAAAGGACAAAGGTCCAAGTCATTAGAGTCCTAGTGCTTCCTGTCTTGCTATATGGTTGCGAGACATGGACACTATCCAGTGACCTGAGACGAAGACTGGACTCCTTTGGTACTGTGTCTCTCCGGGAAATCCTTGGGTACCGTTGGTTTGACTTTGTGTCAAATGAGCAGTTGCTCATGGAGTTCCGAATGAGGCACATTACCTGCATTGTGAGGGAACGTCAGTTACGGCACTACGGCCATGTGGCGCGTCTTCCAGTGATCCGGCTCGTAAGATCCTCATTGTTGGGGACCCAGGTGGCTGGACCAGACCAAGGGGTTGCCCAAGTAACACCTGGCTGCGGCAGATAGAGGGTCATTTCCGGAGGGTGGCACTGGATCGCGTGTCGGCCTGGGGGGTTGCAAACCGGGATACCGAGTTGTTTTGTTGTGTAGTGGGAGCGGCAACGCACTGTACCAGTGCATGCTCCCCAAATTGACTTGGTTTGATGCATAGGCATGCTCAAGATTAGTACAAAGATGAATAATTACCTTTAACACTACACAAAATAAGAAATCAGAATTTAGCAGCACCCCTACAAGTAACAGAATTCAAAATGCTTATAGCTTTAGGAACAAACGAGTATTTAAATCTGTTGCTCTTTACCCTCGGGAACCTAAATTTGCAACAACTGAAATTTAGGAAAATAGAGGATAGCGACTGCCTGACAAATGGCCTTCTTTCTAAACTGATTATAGTATAGTTCAATCACAAAAGTCTGATGCAAACAAATAATTTTACTGCTAATTTTTAAGTTTATATTCTTAATGCTGAGGTTGCCAAACCAACAGACAAAACCAAATGTAGCAATAGATTCAATAAAGGACATAAAAAGTGTCATTATTGTTTTATTTTCTTTAAAACTATTTAATTTCCTAAGAAAGAAAACTCGTGCCTGCCACTTCTTATAGATTTGTTCTGTGTTAAGATCAAAGTTTAGCTTGTTATCAATGATTTCTCCTAGATATTTGTATTGCTCCATGATGTCCACTGTCTCATCTTAAATGCATGCTGAGATACTGGGAGGACGAGAGCAACCAATATCCTTTGTCTTGCTGTATAAAGTAATGATAGCACCATAGAAAGAACTCATCAACACAACAACAGGTCTCTTTAACTTGATGACCCAAAATAATAGAGTCATCTGCAACTTTCAGCATATGTCTGACATTCATTTGTGTATAAAATAAACAAAAGAACAGCCATGCAGTGACCCGATAGATGTATTAAGGCTATCAGCAAAAACAGCCATTTACATTTACTCTGTGTTCTGTTTGTTAAAAAGTCCAGAATCCACCCACCAAGTCCAAACAGAATTGATCAGTATGCGAACTAAAATATGGGTCTGGAATGTATTAAAAGCTGACATGAAATCTATAATATCTATAATCAATTAAGAAAATTTCATTTCTTAATTAACATGGATTAATTGATCAATTAGAGAAACTGATTATTGATTCATGTATTGTCATCGGAAGTGAGTAAGTGTGCAAAATTTCAAGTCATTTGGACAATAGAAAGTGGGTTAAATAACGATTACAAGATTTATACCAGACAAGAAAAAGGTGAAGTTAAAACAAGCATGATAAAAAGATTGACAGCCAGGGGAAAACAGCAATCAAATTGAAGGAGATTCTCCTGAGGAGGTTTAAATACTTGACCAGGTTTCTCCTGTGGCTGAAAGCCGAAGTCCAGGGTTTATAAATGGTATTTTGAAGAGCTAGTAACTCTTGCTTATGTCTGTGTGTCAGTCCTTCCTCCACCACACTTCAGGTTGTTCCATTAAATTGAATCTGTTAAGGAAGCTAAATGTTGAAAGAGGTCAGAAATAATAATCATATTATGCTTTGTTTGATTATTGGTTATTATTGTACTGTATATTGAAATATGAAGTAAATCAATAAAAATCTGATGTTTTTTAATAATACCAAATGTTAGTACAGGGCTTCCATTGTTGCTGTTTTATTCACTGTGAATGAACAAAAGCATCCATATGGGCAGTTGTGGCGGCCACAGGCCCACCGATTCCCACTGTTTAAAAACAGTGATTTATTTTTTTATTTAGGAGCCAAAAGCACACTGAGCCTTCACTTGGCCCACACATGCTCACACACAAAGATGAGAAATGCTGTGGTTACATTAAATTCAAAAAATAATATTTTAAATAACAATGAATGAAAACATTTAAACAACATGCAACCCAGAAATCCACCCAAACACTCTGCTTAAGGGCTTAAGTCATTGTAATATTCCACCGAGACATGAAGTGGTGCTAACTAGTAAAGATCTCTCTTCTTCTCCCTCTACAGAAAGGAAGATTGACACCACTCCTTTCATGACATCACTTCTGGGGTCCAGAAGTGGAAGAGGCTCTTTCTTGGGTAGTCCGATTGATTGCAGAAGTCAGAACGACTCGTTATGTGTTGACCACACACTTCATTTTCTTATAATGAGCATTTGAATATACAGGTTGGCCTTGAAGTTGGTCCAAAAATCTTTACTTCTCTTATGTCTTTCTTATAGCCCACATGACAATATGCACTAAATGGCTAACATTCACAAACACAGTTCAGTTTCACAAATGAAAAGTCCACAGAGAACAGCCTGTTAAAGAGATGTAAAGATTGTCCTACCATGATACTGAATGTCCAATTGATGAGGTATGCTCTGTGCATGACGACTTCCAAACCAGATCAAACCACACAAACAAACCAGGCACAGGACAAACCTGTCAAATCCACAAAAAACTTTAATCCATAAGTGCAGTGGTAATTATAACCAAAATTAACTAAGTTTAAGTAGGATTGAAAGCATTGTAATAAAGAGAACAAAACACAAGTACAATTCCGCCCAGGCTTCTTACGTCTTCCTTTTTAAATCCAGTATTTCATCTTCTTTTTCCCTGCTGGGAATTGAAGTCCTTTTCATGTAGCACTGCTAGATAGTCACAATGGCTATGTTACAACCAAAATATTACCTCATCCTCAGAATTTCAGATGCCTCCTTATAGATATTGCCCCTGGAGTTGGCCCTGCCTAAGACATTTTCTGGCACATTTTTCAGTTATATTAAAATTATGTAGAATCCTTAAACATCCACAGCTTGCAGTTCACAATAAGATAAGGAAACAACCACTCCACATTTGCTGCTCCAATTATAAATTCATCCTCTAGAAAGGGGAGATTGGGAGCGATGGTTGTCCCTCACAACTAAGGGCACAAGTACCTCAGAGGAGTCACTGAGAGCTACAGGGGCAGGTGCTCATACACCCTCAGCCCCCCCCCCACCCCCTTCCCCCACCCCCAGCCAGAACCCCAGGTGCCTGCTGTTCTTCTTCTCATTACTGCTCAATGTTAGATATAAATATTCTGTTGTGCCATGTTTTTGTTGAAAGTTGAATAATACATAACTAGGGATATGTAATCCATTTATCAACATAACTGACATAATAAATCACCAGACTTTGGATTTTCTCTGCCAAGATGTGAATATAACATGCAACAGAAGCAACTGACAGAGATACCTGCTTCAATTTATCACTAGCAATCTTTGATATCAAAAATAAGTATAAGGCACTCTTTTCATACATCTGCATCGATTAAGACTTACTGTGCTTAGCCAGTATCCATGTAGACTGGAAGGGAGCACTTTCTGCTCATTTTTGTTGAGTGAATAGGTGAGGTTTTTTTTTTCTGTAATCAAAGCTTCTGTTAAAGGCCTTGATTTTCTTGTGCCAGGCCTTAAACTGCGCTGAATGAAATTCATTGAAAGTGCCATATGTCTGATAACAATGGCACCTTCCATTGTAATCTTTTATGATAGTGACTGTTTTATTACAGATTACACAATCCAGCTTATTATTTTGGAATAAAGGCATAAAGATGTACTTGTCAGTCCATTTATCATTGAAATAATGATTCTTGGTATCACTTTTCCTCTTAAGACATTTTAACAGAGACATCCTTGCTAGCTATATTACATTCATTGTGAATTATAATTTTAAATATTACTTTCTGGCTAATTAGTAAAAGTTACTTGATTGGGGACAGTCACTGTGGCTTTTCATGAGAAAAAATACAAATTCAAATGAGTGAGCTTACTTGTTTAAAATGATAATAAAACCAGAATGAATTCAAAGCAACATATACTAAAGTAATCCCTAACTTTCATTGATATGAATTTAACATTAATGTCGACTAACTGACTTAACATGTGTTATGTTAATGAGTGGGTAACTGGATGAAGGTATCCAGGATTAAATGATATAGCTTGCCACTAAAGTGTGTGAGTGGGTTTCTCAGGTTGCCAGCTGCAATGCCATCTCTTCTGTGAACCCTGCCTTTGATAGTGCAAATGACCAAGATGGCTTGTGCAACGAAGACACATAAACAAGCACAAAACGTTGGTGCAAATGTGCTCAGAGCATTTTATGTCCATACAATAACAGCAGTGTCCAAATAAATAGTGTAGTGCAGTCAAATAAATACTTCAAATAAATAACAATAAATGTTCCACTAAAACCAAAGATAAAATCAAAGTCAGAATTGCTTGTTCACCCCTAGCGTACCTCTGGCATATCAGGAACTATGAGACCTAGAAGCACTTCCAGGTGAGGCTGCATCTCTGGAGCTTGCCCCAACAACCCCATAGGTCCTCAACAGGATAACTGGCCAGAACTAAAAATTCCAGATTCCAACAAAAACTCAAACTGGAGCAACAAGAGAAAGGTGTGGCTTGGGGGCTTACATATCCCCATTATTCTATTATGGTGGCTTTCGATTTGGGAAAGGATCCACCAACCATTCTTGACAAAACACCAAACTCACTGTAGGCCCTATTACAATGGAGATGGCTGATGCTGTATGTTATTTATTCATTCTGACATCTATTCTGTATTTCTAACTGAGAATTGTACAGTATAATTTGTTTAATTAAATATTTCATTTTCATACAGTTCAATTAATCATTTGACATAACTGCCAAATTATATAGTAGTATAAAGAGAAACTTACTTAGGATAAGGTTACTGTTGCTAGCCCCCTTTCCTAGGATAAAATTTACTCCTTGGTATCGATGATAATTCTAAAGACAGGCGTTCTGCATTAGGAAACATTTATGCATTTTAATCACATCTGGCAATATTTGTTCAGAAAGCCTTTTATCTAAGAGCAACCCTTTTTTTGTAATTAATGAAATCAGTATGCCCTTACTGTGTTGGTTTTGAGGAGTCACTAGTGAACAACATGGACCTTCCACTATAAGCAATGTGAAGGTTGTCATAAGTTACAGAAAATAGTATTTATTAAATAAATAATCATATCAAAAGTGACAATAAGACAGAAAAAAGAAAACAAAGTACAAAATAAACATATAGTAAACCTGTTGCCTCCCTATGCCTACTGGCACAGATGCTCATCCCTTGATATTATGTGGGACAACATGGGTTTATATCGCTAGACCTTGGTGAGATCTGCCACTCTTATGTGCCATTTCTGCTCCCTGCAGTCCCTTTGCCCACCAGGTTAACCCATCACAATATCCAGCTAACTACACTGCCTCACTACCACTACCCTTAACAGTTACTTTGGAGAGCTTAGAGAGAGTACAGATTTATTGTCTGTGAGGTGGTCATGGTAAAGTCAATGAAAGGTGAGAGACTTGGAGTGCCACTAGCCACAGTCTCAAAGTATTGGGATTGTTGAGGTAAGGTTGATGGAAAATGTAGACACACAATTTGAAATGCAGACACAAGTTTTTTTTTTTTTTTTAAATAAATTGTATTATTCATTGAAGAACCATGCAATCTGTATAGTTATTTTGTGCAATATAGATATAGATACACATTTGTTATTTCCAACCAGTGATTCCTTTTAGTGTGCTCTTTTGTATCCCTCACATACACAGACAAACGTCAGACATATAGGATGTAAAATGTTAAGTTTTAATACATAAGGAGAGGTTTGAAACTTGAAACTACACCTTAAGGGATAAATCATAGTGGACTCTTTCACTTTCTACATCCACACAGTGTACAGAAGCAATTAAGAAGGCTAATGTCATGCTTTATAACCTAACATCCCATGTGGAGTTCAAGTCAAGGGAAGTTTTGATTGAACTATATAGCACACTTGTGAGCCATTATCTGTAGTACTGTGTGCATTTTCTGTCTTCTTATTACAAAAACAGACATAGCAACACTAAATAAAGTTTAGAAAAAAGCAAGTAGGACAGAAAAGTCACTGTAAAGAGTGATTGAAGGAGTTGAACTTTTGTTGTTTAAGCAAACAGAGATTAAGTGGTGACATACCTTAAGCATTCAAAAGTATGAAGAGAATTAGTATGGAGGATCAGAGGCTAGATTTCACAAATATTAGAATATTTTTCTTCATACAGTGAACCATAGAGACATGGAATAAGTTAGCAAGTAGAGTGGTAGATAGTGATAATTTGGAAATTTTCAAAACTTAACCTTATGTCATTTTGGAGAAATTTGGTGAATAGTACTGATGATGTTGTTGGTCTGAATGGCTTGTGGTTGTCAAAAGTGATCTAATGGTATAGTATTTTAAAATGGCTAAATATAGTTTTGCACAACAAATTATGTGTCCAAATGAGTATGCCACTGTTATGAAAAGAATGACCTTAACATAAAAAAATGAAACCCAAAAAATTAAATTGGTCAACAAAAAATTAATTTCAAAATAAGTTTACTTGTTTCAGTCTGTTGCAATCTACAACTCCAGAATTGTAGGACTGAAAGAATTGTGTGTAAATGTATTGTGTCCTGTGATGGACTGAGGTATCATCTAGGGTTAGTTAAAAATTGCTCTCTGTATAAACTCCAGGCACCAATGACTTTGAAAGATTATAATAGCTCATAAAAGGATGGCAATAACATAGTGATCAGTAGCATTTAAATTACAGACCAGTTACTGTGTGGAATTTACACTTTCTACATGTACAAGGGTTTGCTCACACGTTCTAAAAACAGGTGTTGGGCTAATTAGCGTTGTGCCCATTGTTGCCTTCACAAGTTCCAAGCCACCCACAATCCTGAACTAAATGAGAAGAGTCAGAAAATGAATGAATGAAAACTACATGAATGTATCCATTCATATTTGTATGTTTTCAAATAGGCTCATATAAACACCTTGTGATCATCAGGCATATGTTATGCCTAGCATGATGAAGAATGCCATTTAGGACACCTTTCTAATGATAAAATATGTTTTTGACAGTAGATGGCAGTAGAGAGCCAGCACTGACTCTCTTGTGTTCTATCCGCAGGATAACTTTGGTCAGTGGTCATATCAGAACATGATTAATTGTTTGTTAAGAGATGTGCAAAGTAGAGAGCAAACAGAGAAGTGGAAGACATTGTGTACACCACTGAAGGTTTCTATCTGCAGTGTGTCACACTGTCAAATATCAGGAAGAAGTCAGATAAATATGTTCTGGTGAATGCAATATTCGCTGTAACCAGCCAGTACCCATAAGAATCCAGTTGGGTGGTATATAAGAGATCCTCAATAAACAATTTAAAATTGCATAATAAAGTTAACGAATATCACAGTGTACCAATATTAAACAATCTTAATCTTAAAAACAAGTGTTATTTAGGAACAAATAAAGTACATGATTCTCTGCTAAATGCAATAGCATTTTCATATCAGTGATAATGTGTAACAGTTCCTTTTCTTCTTCATATTTATAATATAATAATAATGCATTTTATATTTTACATCTTAAGATATTTGATCTTTTTTTGTTTACTAGCAGAGTAGTATTATTTTGTTTTTTAGTTTTAAATTTTTAAAATGTATTACATTTATAGAAATCTATATACTGTACCTTTAGGCTGCCATAATGGGAAGTGTTCTATGTAAAAAAACAAAACAAATATCACTTTTCAAAATATAAAGGAATGTTAATTACAACAGAGCAACTCAAAGAATAACACCAAAGTGATAAAAACCATCAATGAAGAACATGTGAAAAATTACCTCTTATAACAATTTAGTATAAATTTCAATTTGAGTAGAAAAACAATAATAGTTTTTATTTCCTTTAGGTAAACCAAAGCTATCAATCAAGTAATAATAATAATAGCAATGTAAGTCTTTCTTTCTACTCATTACTGAGAAAGTAAGCAGTATTTTATTGGATTGACTGACTTTCAAGTTGTAACAAATGTGACTTTGGTTAACCATATTTAAATTAAAGACTTTATATGTTCCCCACCATCTGAGTTCTATGGTGTGGGGACATTTTCCCACCATAAATGGAATGCATTTGGGGTCTTTTTGTAGCCACCGATGTAGACAGAGACAAATATAAGCTAATGCATTGTTACATATTTGAATATAATTGCAAGTAGAAATTTAGACTGCATAAATCTCACAAATGTCAAATGCTGACTACTTATTTTGCAATTTTAAAAAGTATAAGAATGTTTTTACTTCTATTTTCTTTGGAATTTTAAAGTATATTAAAATACCACAAGGGTAGCATCAGTTAACCTTCACTTATGGACTGAATATCTGTTTTTTTATGTATGTGTACCCTCAAATCAGTTCCTGTATTATAATCTGTGAAATCAGTTCTGAATTTGTTTAATTTTTTAAAATTTTAAAATATTTTAATTTTGATATTAGAAGAAGTTTGTGATTTAATGCTAAATGACAAGTAATTGGAGTGTAAACTAACAGCTGATTAGCTGATCCCCCACACCACCATTATTGAAATTGCTTACCCTGCATCTCCTATGCAGGAATTATTACATATTCCACTTTTATGAACTGGATTAGCTGGAAAAATAGTTAATGTGGACATTATTAATTATTTAACTGATAACTAGTTAGAATGGGTGGCAGAGTGGATAGCACTACTAGCTCATGAATCCATTTATAACTGTCTCAGGGGAATTTGAAAGTTTGTCCATGTGTATGAGGGTTCTCTGGGTATTCCCAAAGATGTATGAGTTAATTTACATTTTTAATCTGGCCTTGTATGATTATGGGTGTGCACAAGGTTAGGCCCTATAATGGATTGGAGCTCCATTCTGAGTTGGTTCATGGCTAACACTTGATGCAGCATCCTATGAAGCTAAGATTAAGTAGAATGTTACCTTACTCAATAAAAAGAAAGATACAGTATGTATACAAAAACAAACTGTCTGACTAGTATCAAAAACAGGAAATCTACCTTTATAGAATTGTAGAGAGAGATGGATGCTATCCCTTCAGCACTGCATACAATGAAAAAAAAAAAAAAAAAAAAACTTTTCTCATCTTTGCAATGTGATTCAAAAATAGCTGAGGGTTCATTGGCAATACCAATAGCATTGGTGTTAATGGACAGTTCTGCACAGTTCTTCATTCTAAGGAAAAATAATCAAAGCTTAGGTTATTTATATCAACAGAAACCTCTGAGCTGAAACATAGTATTTTATCTGTTCACATTCAGTATGTTGGATCCATAATGAAACTTTCATAGTACACTAAATAAAACCCCCATTCAATTCTATCAAAAATGTTTTCTTCATTCAGAAATAGCAAAATCTCTGGAAGGTCAAATGGTGCACAGGTGTAAATGTTAAATTGAAAAATTATAAAGGTCTGACAGTATGTATCCACCTTTAACAAATTCAATCTGATCTTGCAAAATAATAAAATGAAGTACTTTCCCTGTTCTTTTTGCTTTTTCGCTAAAGCTTTCATTAAAATTTTGATATTGCTGTTCAATGAAGAGATTGGTGTGTAGGATGCACACTGAGTTTTTATTATGTTTTAGGATAACAGCTTATGCCTGGTGTAGCATTTTTGATGGCATGTTTTCTTCTTTAGATTCCTCAAACACAGCATTCATGAAGCTAAGTTAACAGATGTCTTTTCTTAGAATTCTATTAGATAGCCAACTGAGTGTGTGGTTTTCTGGCTTTGTCAGGATGTAATAGCATGTCAGATTTCTTAAAGCCTCAGAGGTCTATCCATTTCATCTATGCACAGTACATCAAGCTACAGAATTTCTATTTTATCCAAGAAACCTCAGTTTGACTGTATTCAGATGTATATAACTTCGTATTGTTTTCCTTAACATACATATTTCTTTTTGTTTAATGAACCCAGTTCAAACTACATTATTAACTTCACTGATTATATTCCAGACTTGCTTATTATGTATTTCTTAAGCTAAAATCACATTAGCGTTTTCCCATGTTTATTCAAAGAATTGCATGGCTTAAGAATTAGTTGCTGTGTTCCTCTTGTCATCAAAAAAACGAGTTTTGCTTTAGTGTCAACCTTTTTTTTATATAGTTCAGCACTCAATGATCTTGAATATTCCTGAACATTTTTAGAAATATCAGTATTCATTCTGATATATTTCACTGCATGATTCAACAGAGGACCACTACTTATCATTGATAACAAAATGAGTGAGAAATTATCAAGGCAGTTTTAAATAATATACAGTAGATGTGGATGGAAATTACCTAGTTAAAGTGGAATTTAATGTGTAGCTAAATGCCCTGCTAGCATAAAATTATGATCTCCTTTTTGGTATTAAAAAGAGAATATTAGCGATGAGTTCTTTATCTTCTCCACTGGGAGCGTATATTTAATCCAAAATTAATTCAATTTCATTCAGCTCATCATCACTATTATTTACTCTCCATCACAATCAAATTGTATTAACCACAAAATGGATTGTTTTCTGAATAGATAAATAGTCTCATTCTTCTGATCCTTAACCTTTAAAACGGTGCCCTGCTGGAAGACTACATCAGAAATGAATGTACTGAGATGTGATGTTAATTCTGCTCTATTCTTTTGAGTTGTAAAGCTGAATGTTATCTGGAGAAAATACAAACAGAAATGAGCAGAATATGTAACCTCCAAACAGAAAGTGACAAGAACATCAGCTGAATCCTAGTGTCTGGGGGAATAAGACAGCAGTAAAAAACCACAACCCTGCTGGGCTTGCACTAGTTTTTATGACAAATAAAGTTCTATCTAATAAAACAGAAGTGTTCTTTCAATCCTGATCAAGCAAGGAAGCTTTACAATACTGCATAGGATAATGCAAAATTTCCAAAACACAAATGTGTAAATTAAGGCAAAGGTCTGCAGCTAGATTAGTTGGAAAAGAGCAATGAAATTGGGCCTGTAAAAATATCTCACATTTTAATTAGTACAGTAATCCCTCCTCCATCGCGGGGGTTGCGTTCCAGAGCCACCCGCGAAATAAGAAAATCCGCGAAGTAGAAACCATATGTTTATATGGTTATTTTTATATTGTCATGCTTGGGTCACAGATTTGCGCAGAAACACAGGAGGTTGTAGAGAGACAGGAACGTTATTCAAAAACTGCAAACAAACATTTGTCTCTTTTTCAAAAGTTTAAACTGTGCTCCATGACAAGACAGAGATGACAGTTCTGTCTCACAATTAAAAGAATGCAAACATATCTTCCTCTTCAAAGGAGTCCACGTCAGGAGCACTGAATGTCAGAAAGTGAGAGAAAACCAAACAAATCAATAGGGCTGTTTGGCTTTTAAGTATGCGAAGCACCGCCGGTACAAAGCTGTTGAAGGCGGCAGCTCACACCCCCTCCGTCAGGAGCAGGGAGAGAGAGAGAGAGAGAGAGAGACAGAGGAAAACAAACAGTCAAAAATCAATACGTGCCCTTTGAGCTTTTAAGTATGCGAAGCACCGTGCAGCATGTCGTTTCAGGAAGCAGCTGCACAAAAGATAGCAACGTGAAGATAATCTTTCAGCATTTTTAGACGAGCGTCCGTATCGTCTAGGTGTGCGAACAGCCCCCCTGCTCACACCCCCTACGTCAGGATCAGAGAAAGTCAGCGCAAGAGAGAGAGAGAGAGAGAGAGAGAGAGAGAGAGAGAGAGAGAGAAACAAAAGTAAGCTGGGTAGCTTCTCAGCCATCTGCCAATAGCGTCCCTTGTATGAAATCAACTGGGCAAACCAACTGAGGAAGCATGTACCAGAAATTAAAAGACCCATTGTCCTCAGAAATCCGCGAACCAGCAAAAAATCCGTGATATATATTTAAATATGCTTACATATAAAATCCGCGATAGAGTGAAGCCGCGAAAGGCGAAGCGCGATATAGCGAGGGATCACTGTACAACAATCCCTTGCCACCCAAACTCCATAGAGTAACACATTTTACTTTTATTAGATGACACATTGCTCAGATTATAGGTTTCGCATTTTAGGGGATTCAGAAAATTGGCTTTCTTCAAGCTGCAAACATATTATTGAGCTTCAGCCCATTCCTCAAAAACACTGCCTTCCTCCTAAATATCTCCTTTCTGTTGGATTGCAGCCCCCTCTTTTTGGGTTCTTTCAGTACATTACTGTTTTTGTGAATGATTGTCTGGCTTCATTACTTGGTTTATTTTTATTTTTTACAGAAACTATACATCAAATACCTGGCACGACATAAACAGTAAATAAAGCTAAATGGAAAAAATTGGGCCAAAGTAGCATCAGATCCTCAAACAAATTCAAGCAAGTGCACTGCTCTAATGCAACATTAAAGGCTGCACCACTGGTCAAAGAGTACACACACATATATGATGAGATGCAATTTTGCCTTCAGAAAGGTGCAGTTTTGTATGAGTAGGAGTAGTAAATCTGGCCAGGATGGAATAGAATCTTGTTTTAAAGTTTACTACATGTTAAGAAGCTCCATTTAGTAATATGCACATAAACAGCTATGTAAAGCACGACAGAGGTTAAAGCAGGCCCAGTTAGTAGTGAAATAATGAGAAAATGTTTTTTTTACTGTGTGGAAAATGTTCTACTCAGGCAAATCCTGCAGGACACTAACAAGTAAAATACAGATTACAGTCTTTGTAGTCATGTTGCATTTTGTCCGTAGTTAGGACACCTTTGCACCACTTTCTTGCATTGCTGGTCTGAAATCACATTCAGTAGCATTATACAGTACATTACCTTTGACTATGATCCATTAAATGAACTTAAAATTCACAGTCTAAAGAGCAAACATCCTAGAAAGGGAAATGATGGGGCAGGATTAAGGCCAAGGCAAACTTCAGCAGGTCTTTACAAAAATCATGTTGTTGCAAAGAAAAGAAACAGATGTACATTTCATGAGGAGGGCTTACGTAGTTTGTTACACAAATCCCAGCATGGCAGACTCACTCTAAATGAACAGACTTCAACATCATAGATGACACATCAAAAGACCGTACAGTCGGTTAAAGTACACTCAGTTTGCAGCAACTCTGAAAAGTAGATAGAAATTATAGATTAGGTCCAGAAGTATTTATTCCATCTCCATGGTCATGTAATTGTACTAACCCTCTAAAATAAAAATAACTTATGATGCTTTACATTTTCATTGGCAATTGATTAAAATGTTTACTTAACATTTAACAGTTAAATCTAACCATACATTCGACATGTATTAAGTACATTTTATAATTAAATGTCAACGTGGTTAAATATAGCTCAGGGAAAATAAACCAGATTTTGAGACTAACATAACTTCTCCTGTTTACATTATTTGACTCCGAGATGGCATGTGCACCATTTTGGAGCTTTACGACTGAACAAATCATAATGATTTTAAAAATAAATCTAATTTGCCCAAGAATTAGAGCTATATTTCAGCACTGGGATGAAAAGTCATTCATTCATTCGTTTAAATATTTTTAGGGTTAACACTAGAATTACCAGAGCCTACGAAAAAACTTGTAGATCTGGCCCACCTTAAATCTGTTCGCACCTCTCCCTCAGCATCTTTTGTCCTTTAAATGTGCCGATTAAGACAAGCAGCCTGCTATTCCATTCCCCACCGCAGCAGACCGTGCACAAACTTCTCCCAACTCATGCCTTGATTGATTATCTGGGAGTGAAGTGCTGGAGTTTTAGAGTGGAAATAATAGATTGTTATTTGGAACACATGCATTTCATGTGTGTTCCGTTTCTATAATAATCTGTGTAAACAAATTGTTAAAACAGAAACGTTTGTCATATTTTAGTAGTAAATGACAAAATGTTGGCATAAACTATATAATGTGTGAAGCCTTAAGTCCAAATATCAAATAAACACTTTCACAAAAGGTTCAAGGACGATACAACAGCTTCCGTGGCATAGTGGTAAAATTTGCTGACGTAATCATGAGTCCCCGGTTCGATCCCGTCTGCCTCCTGTATTTGCCATTTTCAGTAGCGAGCTGCTGTTATTGTTAATATTATACAGTACACACATACATTTGGCTTGCGTCTTTAACAGACGGTGTACATTTATAGGACTTGTGAAAGTTACCGTTTTTTTTTCACTTTTATTCTATCAGTCACGATCGCGATACCAGGGCCGTTCTTAGGCATGGGCGAGCAGGGCAATCGCCCGGGGCCCTGAGACAAAAGGGGCCCCATCATTTTAGGGTTTTTTTTTTTTTTAAGATCAACGCAAGCTACGTATCTGTACTACGAAGTTTAATTCCTTCCAGACCACGGTTGCATTGTGTTTTTCTGTCACGTATAACGCTTTCTTCCCTTTTTCGTCTTGGCATTGGCCTTATCATACTCTGCTCTTAACTGCGTCTTATTCACGTTAGTTTCGCATGTACCAGTTTTGCATGTACCATATTAATATGAAACGCAGTTATCCATCAGGTGCTGCTAAACGAAGAAAAAGGCAGACGATGTAGCCTTTATTGAGACACGAAAAGGAGCTTTACTGAAATTTGTCGTGGCTGAAAAGGTGCATTCTCCTACTGATTCCTTTCAAAACCGACCAGCAGTAAGCAACGAGCAACATTCACGTCATATTCCACAAGAAAATGAACAGCCAGATGATGATGTTCAGCCAGCAGTTGCTGAAAGTGAAAATGACGAGACAATGAAATGAATGCTTCTGATCTTGAAACATTCCAGTTTACATACCAGAACAGCTTGCAAGATTCTGTTCCAAACATCGCAATAGCACTACGTATCGCCTTGACCATACCAGTTACTGTCGCTGCTGGGGAACGCAGCTTTTCTAAGCTAAAGATAATCAAGAATTACCTCAGGACAACCATGTTACAAGAACGATTGAATGCTTTAGCATTAATGTCCATTAAGCGAGACGTTGTCCAATCGCTTGATTACTAGACATTAATTTAAGATTTTGCAAGTGTTAATGCGTGAAAAGTTGATTTCATTTCTTGAGCTTTATTCTGGAATGTTCTTTAGCCCAAGTTTTAATTTGGTACAAAAAAAATGGAAAACGGTATAAAAAACACACTTCTTAATTGTGACAAAAAATAAAAGCTCTAAAATTTATAAAAATATGCACCACTGCACTGCACATTTTGCACATGCTGGGCTTAGCTACATACCTCCACGCGGTGCCCAATGGAAGCAGGTCAAATCTGGCTGAACTGTAGCTAATACTACATGCATTAGGGCCCCCATGGTCTAATTATGCCCAGGGCCCCCAACGTCCTAAGAATGGCCCTGGCGATACATACTACCGCCCTAGGGATCTGACGCTGTTAGTTTTTATTTGAAACTGGGAGTAAATGTGAGTGGTGTTTTGAGGCAATGGAACTGGACATTCTCTGATCTGGAGGGATAAAAGCTGACACACAAACGCTGGTGAATCTGCCTCCTTCGTATCTCACTGTCACTTGATTTTTTTTTATTCTGTTTTATTGAGCGTTCCTGCTCACGCTGAATTAGTATGCACCTTATGGTCTATGATTTTAAAAAAAAACCAAAAACAGAGACATAGGTATACAGTGATCCCTCGCTATATCGCGCTTCGCCTTTCACGGCTTCACTCCATCGCGGATTTTATATGTAAGCATATTTAAATATATATCACGGATTTTTTGCTGGTTCGCGGATTTCTGCAGACAATGGGTCTTTTAATTTCTGGTACATGCTTCCTCAGTTGGTTTGCCCAGTTGATTTCATACAAGGGAGGCTATTGGCAGATGGCTGAGAAGCTACCCAACTTACTTTTCTCTGTCTCTCTTGCGCTGACTTTCTCTGATCCTGACGTAGGGGGATTGAGCAGGGGGGCAGTTCGCACACCTAGACGATACGGATGCTTGTCTAAAAATGCTGAAAGATTATCTTCACGTTGCTATCTTTTGTGCAGCTGCTTCCTGAAACGACATGCTGCACGGTGCTTCGCATACTTAAAAGCTCGAAGGGCACGTATTGATTTTTGACTGAAAAACAAACTCTGTCTCTCTCTATCTCTCTCTCTCTCTCTCTCTCTCTCTCTCTCTCTCTCTCCTGCTCCTGACGGAGGGGGTGTGAGCTGCCGCCTTCAACAGCTTTGTGCCGCGGTGCTTCGCATACTTAAAAGCCAAACAGCCCTATTGATTTTCCTCTGCCTTTATGACAGTCTCTGCTCCTGACTCCTTTGAAGAGGAAGATATGTTTGCATTCTTTTAATTGTGAGACTGAACTGTCATCTCTGTCTTGTCATGGAGCACAGTTTAAACTTTTGAAAAAGAGACAAATGTTTGTTTGCAGTGTTTGAATAACGTTCCTGTCTCTCTACAACCTCCTGTGTTTCTGCGCAAATCTGTGACCCAAGCATGACAATATAAAAATAACCATATAAACATATGGCTTCTACTTCGCGGATTTTCTTATTTCGCGGGTGGCTCTGGAACGCAACCCCCGCGATGGAGGAGGGATTACTGTATATGATATTTGGAATTATTCATTTTATGACCTGTATAGTACATTTCGGAAAACATTGTGGCACGGATGCAACATTATTCATATTATTCATATTCATTCGCATAACACCGCATGTTTTTTTTCCCCCAATCTTGCCAGTCCCCACATGTTGCTGTTTCTTTTGTACTCCAGGACATGCAGAGGCAACAATAGTACAGAGAGGTCAGTTCAGCACTATATGCAATCACCACATTCAAATGTTAACAGTTCAAACACACGCAAGGACCTGTCCTTCCTACATTTATGATTTGTGCACCTATTGCAATGCGCACACTTCTCTCTATGCTGTGGTTTCTATTACACACCTGAAAGAGAGACAATATATGTGACATTTTGAAGAAATCATTTTATGACCTGAACAGAATATTATAGAAACGGAACACACATGAAATGCATGTGTTCCAAATAATGATCTATTATTTCTAAAACTCCAGCACTTCACTCCCAGATAATCAATCAAGGCATGAGCTGGGAGAAATCTGTGTACAGTTTGCGGCGGTGGGAGATGGAATAGCAGGCTGCTTGCTGCTTGTCTTAATCAGCACATTTACAGGACAAAAGACTCTGAGGGAAAGGTGCAAACGGATTTAAGGTGGGCCGGATCTACAAGTTTTTTTCGTAGGCTCTGGTAATTTTAGTGTTAAGGAGAGTGATAATATTGTTATCCTTCAGTGTAACATCTAGTGTAATTTTGTAAGCCTGCATTTGTAGTCAGTTGTAGCAGCTCTTGCTGATAGTCGGTCCAGGTATGCCTTGATCATTGTCTTCCTATGTTTGTCCTTATTATGTTTAAATGTGACTTCACAATTATATGATATTAGACATCAGCTTTTGCTCATGCTGTTTCATAATAGAAAAGTCTGACTTGTAGACCATGCCTCATAAGTAAACAACTTGGGTTCTGAGTTCGGATTTCAGCCTCTCATTGGTCAAATGCTTAATAAATCACAGTAACTGTCTAGGGCAACATATTCAGCAGGGGTGAGCTGAGTGGTGACAAAGGTGGGCACAGTCATATTAGAAGGTTTATCAGGGAAGCTGTAAAACTCAGTTTACTCACATCCTGGAATCTCATTTCAACTGTCTTGCTTCAGTCACTAGTTTCATGGGTTTATATTTTACTTATTGGGTATGTCCACAGTGTCTTGATTTTGTTTTGTATCACACACAGTGTAGTACCTGAATGTTTCCATTGCTCATGAACTTTAAAATGAATTATGTTCAAGTAGTATGTGATGTCATTCAGAAAAAATCTCTTCAACTGCAGTGAAGAATTATGGGTATTTTCTTATAGGAGGGACAGAAAGCATTTAATTTCATTGCTGCAAGAGAACCAGCTCACTTCATTGTAAATTAATAACTATTTACAAAAGCCATGCTTAAAGAATAAAGTATAAATTATAGTTCAGCCAGCACTGCTAAGAGAGGAGCTTTAGATTTTTGTTTGATATAGGAACAGTATAAGAACACTGCAATGATAGCATGTTGTCTAGGTGTCCACCTTGATGATAGACTGGACTGGTCTGTTAACATGAAGATGCAGAGTACACTGTATTTCCTCAGACGACTCAGATCATTCTGCATATGTAGTGAAATTTTGTCTTTGTTCTATCAGACAGTTATTTCCAGTGTCCTCTTCTTTGCTGCTGTTTGGGAGGTAATATGACAGATTAGAACAAGAAGAGGTTGGACAAGCTGGTAAAGAAGGCTGATTCAGTGCTAGGTAGAACTGTGGACTCGGTAGGAATGGTGGTGGAAAGGTATATGGGGAAGAAGTTACAGGCCATCCTTGACAATAGCAGTCATCCTCTCCACAAGATTTTGGCAGGTCAGAGAAGTAAACGTATAGCAGTTGTCTTCTTTCACTGCATTGTAGAACAGAACTCAATAGAGGATCATTTGTTCCTACTACTGTGCGATTTTATAACTCTGTTGCAACACAAGTGATTCAGGACCTAGTCACCACTCTACCTTCAACACCGTAACAACCAATCATTTGTACTTTTTACTATTTATTTATATTTGTTCTCCATGCCTTTTTAAATAATTTGTAACAATTTTTACTGATACGCTTGAGCTACTGGACACCTGAATTTCCCAGAAGGGGATGAATAAAGTATCTATCTCTATCTCTCTATCTCTCTATCTTTCTATCTCTATCTCTCTATCTCTATCTGAGTAACATGGCTGTACCCAATTACTGTTACTTTTTTTTTTACATGTATAGAGTTACCATTTTTTCCTTTTTTGCAGGATATGAGTTATTGGATTTTAATTCCCTTTCTAGATTACTTTGAATTTTCTTGAATATGCACTGTGAAATAAGTAAAATATTTCATGTCAGAAGATTTTTGTTTATAGCTGTATCAGTATCTTTCATGAACTTTGCCTTTTAATTGTTAGATTTTCACAGATATAATGTACTGCAATATGTAATATATAACTAAAGTACGTTTTTGACCGAAAACACATCTGAAGTTCTTAACTGTCATGAATAAAAACTCTTATTTCTTTTTCAACACATTGGTGTATAGTATGCTTCCTTAGTAATTGATCATGTAGTATTGACGGGGGATTTTAATGTACACATTAATGTGGAAACTGACACTTTTAGCAAATGTTTTACTTATTTGTGAAATTCAGTAGGATTTTGTCAGATTGTCAAAGGTCCAACTCATAATCATAACTACACATTAGATTTAATTATAACTTACAAAGTTGAAATTCAAAATTTAAATATTACTCCATTAAATGAAATTATTTCTGATCACTACTTAATTACATTTGATTTGGTTCTGCCTTTACCAATACACTCACAGATTAAAACAAAGATGGTGCGACATCTAGACTATAATTCTGCTTCAAAATTTTTAGATACTTTGAGTAAGCCGAGTGTTATTGTGAAAAACCATTTAGATCAGTTAACATCACATTATAATGTGACCTTGACAGATGCTGTGAACACAGTGGCTCCCCCTAAAACAAAAGTGATCAAAGCACATAGAAACTCACCCTGGTTTAATGAGAACACTCAAGCTCTTAAATTAGTGCGTCGAAAAACTGGAGCACAGGTGGAGAACAACAAAGCTGCATATCTTTCAAATTTCATGGACAGAGAGTGTTAAAAAATATAAAAAAGCTCTCTTTAAAGCTTGCTCAGACTGCTATTCTACAATAATAGATAGCAATAATAAAAATCCTCGGGTACTGTTTAGAACAGTGGCTAATTTAACAAAAGGGAATTCAGATCTACAGTTCAAAATACCAACAGACATTAGATGTACTGACTTTATGAACTTCTTTAATGAGAAAATTGAAAATAAAAGATCCCACACCGCATACTAGCTTGGCAGACCCTGTCTCACATTGCTTTTAACACTTTAGAACTCTTACTTGCAACAAATGGGGACTGCAATGGGCTGTCGGTTTGCACCTCACTATGCAAACCTATTTATGGCAAAATTGGAGGAAGATTTCATGTCAATGTGCATCATAAAACCAATGTTGTATCTCCGTTACATAGATGACATCTTCATAATCTGGACTGCCAGTGAGAAGGACCTCCTCCATTTTCATAATGAATATAATTGTTTTCACCCCAACATAAAGCTGAAGCTGAATTACTCAAAAACAGAAGTCAGCTTCCTTGACACCACCATTCAACTGAAAGACAACACCCTTGTAATTTCTGTTTTTCACAAACCGACAGACAGACGGACCTACCTGAAAAGTGATAGCTTCCACCCCAAGCATATAAGGCGCTCCATTATTTTCAGCCAAGCAATATGGTACAGTCGTATTTGCTCAGACCCGACAGACCGGGATCAACAACTGCAGGAGCTCAGACAAGATTTCATCAGACAAAGTTACACCCCCAAAACAACAGACACTCAAATAAGAAGAGCTACTGCCATACCCAGAGACAACCTTCTGGAATATAAAAACAAAGACAACAAGAACCGCATCCCCCTTGTTGTCACCTACAACCCACATCTTGAACCACTTTAAAAAATTATAAAAGAACTTCAGCCAATACTAAACAATGACCGAACATTGAAAAATGTATTTCCTGAACCTCCCCTCCTGGCATACAGACAACCACCAAACCTTCAACAACTAATTGTCTGAAGCTCCCTAAGTGAACCAACAGAAAATGGCACATCTCCATGCTTACAGAAAAGATGCAAAACATGTGCCCACATCTATGATACAGACCGTATAGTTATACCACACTGCCGACTTGAACATCACATAAAGGGATCATTTTCCTGCAGATCATCTAATGTAGTCTAATTTTCTGCATGAAATGTCCTGACACTGCACTCTATGTGGGAGAAACTGGACAAACACTCTGCCAGAGAATGAATTTACACAGGTTCCACATTAAACATGGCAACACAGATGTTCCTGTAGCGGCCCACTTCAGCAGCCATGGACACTGTGAGAGGGACTTTAAAGTCACAGTGCTTATGGGCAACTTCAAAACACAGCAAGAGAGAAAAGAATGGGAAGTTAAACTCATGCTAAAATTTAATACATTACAACATGGATTGAAGTACTAGGGTGTTGTACCGTGTTAGCCATTATGAATGTAGAGAAAAGCCAAGCAAAATGACACCTTTTATTGGCTAACTAAAAAGATTACAATATGCAAGCTTTCGAGGCAACTCAGGCCCCTTCTTCAGGCAAGATGTAACATGGATTGAATAGAGACAAGAGTTTTATGGCCAGATATGAGGATTGCTTACATCTCTCAGAATGACAGACAACCTGTCTACAGATCCACATTGTTTTGAAAAAACTCATTACAAACTTCAAAAGACTTTGATGGACAGTTATCTTATCCAGAGATCTTGACTATACATTGTTCTTCTCTCTCTTGTTAAATTAACCCTAGCCTGAATGAATCTATTAATTTTTTACATTTAAAATTTCTCATTTAAAGATTTACCAATGTTGTTTCTTGTCCTAGAGTGAGTATATACACATAGGGAACTCCAGTCTCTGTATTACATCTTGCCTGAAGAAGGGGCCTGAGTTGCCTCAAAAGCTTGCATATTGTAATCTTTTTAGTTAGCCAATAAAAGGTGTCATTTTGCTTGGCTTTTCTCTACATTCATAATGGCTAACACGGTACAACACCCTAGTACTCCTGTAACTGAGCAGGAAGTCTTAACTTTAATTTCTAAAATTAAACCTACTACTTGTTCCCTAGATCCAATTCCATCAAAACTAGTAAAAAGTGCAATGGATGTTCTTGCAGCTCCTATTCTTAACATTATTAATAGTTCATTTTTGCATGGCCCAGTACCTGATGCACTAAAAGTGTCAGCCATTAAACCATTACTTAAAAGTCAGACCTAGACCCACACATACTTTATAACTATAGATCCATTTCAAATTTACCCTTTCTGTCTAAAATACTAGAAAAGTAGTCACCAATCAGCTTTAGTCACACCTTATGCATCACAATTTATTTGAGAAATTAATGTCTGGTTTACGCACTGGTCATAGTACAGAAACGGCACTAACGTGTGTTGTAAATGACATTCTGATGAAGGAAACTCCACTGTAATTATATTGTTTGACACCATTGACCATTCTATTTTACTACACAGGTTGGGAAATTACATTGGGCTTACAGGCAATGTCCTTCCCTGGTTTAGTTCTTATTTATCAAATTGATTCCAGTATGTACAGAAATGTGCTGACAGTATGCCATCATTATACACAGAACTGAGATATGGTGTCCCGCAGGGCTCAGTACTGGGACCTTTACTGTTTTCACTTTACATGCTTTCACTGGATTAGAAAACATAATGTTAATTTTCATTTGTATGCAGATGACAAGCAGTTATACATTTCTTTTAGACCAAATGAAGTTTCTCCGATGTTGTCTTTAATTATTTATGTTAGTGAATTAAAGGAATGGATAGATGAGAACTACTTGTCTTTAAACACCGATAAAACAGAGATGTTAATTATTGGAGGGAATAACGCTGATCACAACAATATTTTGTCATCATTTAACTCAGTTAGAATGACCCTTAATTTTACTGCCTCAGCCCGCATTCTAGGAGTTATCTTTGATTCTAGCATGTCTTTTCTTCCATCTTAAAAATGTTGGGAAATTAAGGTGTTTTCTAAATAAACAGGATTCTGAGAAATTAATTCATACATTTATTTCTAGTAGGATTGACTACTGCAACGTGGTGTTCACTGGATGTTCAAACTGTTCTTTATAGAGCTTCCAGTTAATCCAAAATGCTGCTGCAACAAGAACAAGAAAAAACACATAACTCTAGTTCTTAACTCCTTACACTGGCTCCAGGTTAAGTTTAGTGCAGATTTCATAATCCTCCTTTTAACATATAAAAGCCTTATAAATGGCCATGGTCCAGCTTACTTGTCTGTACTTATCATGACTTACAAATGTACATTAAGATCTCAAGATGCTGGTCGAGGTCTTCAGGACTCTGATCAAATCCAAATTGTATCGTGTAATATCATCTACTGTTGAACTCTGCTCTGTACTGTACTTGTAATATTTCTATTGCACTATTATATTGTATAGATGCATTACTTGTGTTCTGTTCTGTGTATTGTATTGTATTTACCCTTTTTTTTGACACCCACTGCATGCCCAACCTACCTGGAAAAGGGTCTCTCTTTCAACTGCCTTTCCCAAGGTTTCTTCCTTTTTTTCCCTACAATAGATAGATAGATAGATACTTTATTAATCCCAGGGGGAAATTCACATACTCCAGCAGCAAAAAATATTAAATTAAAGAGTAATAAAAAAATGCAGGTAAAAAACAGACAATAACTTGAATAATGTTCAACGTTTACCCCCTCTGGTGGAATTGAAGAGTCGCATAGTTTGGGGGAGGAATGATCTTCTCAGTCTGTCAGTGTAGCAGGACAATGACAGCAGTCTGTCGCTGAAACAGCTCCTCTGTCTGGAGATGACACTGTTTAATGGATGTAGTGGATTCTCCATAATTGATAGGAGCCTGCTGAATGCCCGTTGCTTTGCTACGGATGTCAAACCGTCCAGCTCTATGCCAACAATATAGCCTGCCTTCCTCACCAGTTTGTCCAGGCGTGAGGCATCCTTCTTCTTAATGCTGCCTCCCCAGCACACCACTGCGTAGAAGAGGGCACTCGCCACAACCATCTGATAGAACATCTGCAGCATCTTACTGCAGATGTTGAAGGATGCCAGTCTTCTAAGGAAGTACAGGCGGCTCTGTCCTTTCTTGCACAGAGAATCAGTATTGGCAGTCCAGTCCAATTTATCGTCCAGCTGCACTCCCAGGTATTTATAGGTCTGCACTCTCTGCACACAGTCACCTCTGATGATCACGGGGTCCATGAGGGGCCTGGGTCTCCTAAAATCCACCACCAGTTCCTTGGTTTTGCTGGTGTTCAGTTGTAGGTGGTTTAAGTCGCACCATTTAACAAAGTCCTTGATGAGGTTTCTATACTCCTCCTCCTGCCCACTCCTGATGCAGCCCACGATAGCAGTGTCGTCAGCAAACTTTTGCACGTGGCAGGACTCCGAGTTATATTGGAAGTCTGATGTGTATAGGCTGAACAGGACCGGAGAAAGTACAGTCCCCTGCGGCGCTCCTGTGTTGCTGACCACAATGTCAGATCTGCAATTCCCGAGACGCACATACTGAGGTCTGTTTGTAAGATAGTCCACGATCCATGCCACTAGGTATGAATCTACTCCCATCTCTGTCATCTTGTCCCTAAGGAGCAGAGGTTGGATGGTGTTGAAGGCACTAGAGAAGTCTAGAAACATAATTCTTACAGCGCCATTGCCTCTGTCCAAGTGGGAGAGGGATCGATGTAGCATATAGATGATGGCATCTTCCGCTCCCACCTTCTCCTGGTATGCGAACTGCAGAGGGTCGAGGGCATGTTGGACCTGTGGCCTCAGGTGGTGAAGCAGCAGCCGTTTACAAGGTTTACAAGGGTTTTTAGGGAGTTTTTCCCTTGTCTTTGTAGAAACTCACGGCTGGGGTCTGTCAAAAGGCAGGGCCTTTTCACTTGTGTGATTTTGGGCTATATAAAAATAAATTGTATTGCATTGTATTGTATTATATTGTTTGGTCTCAAATTACATGCAGTGGTTTGGTCTGAGAACAGAACTTTTATTGATAGTGTGTCTGAGGTAGAGGACCAGCTTTGACATGGGAATGGGAGCCTCTCCCACTACCATCGGGAATAAGGCATGTGCCAACCCTGGATAAGATGCCAGTCCATTGCAGAATACACACACACACACACATTGATGGGCAGCTGCTAATGATGTGGGGTTTAGGGTAAACCAAACTAGCACTGAAACATAACATTCCCAAACCCTTTCAATTCCATTTAATGTCACAGCAGGCCATGGCATAATGATGAGAAAGAAATACCCACTGCTAATAGAAATATGTACTGCATGATATGGAAATTGCTCTAAAATGATTCCTCTGTCTCTGTCTCTGTCTGGGCTTGTCAACATGGACAACTGTTTTAAAGTAAGTTTCCCCTGTCAACAGGATGGTGGGAAGCTATTCCCATAGGGAATACATGGTGCTGTAATGACCAATGTAAAGTGTTAAATGTGACTAAGACAGTTTATTTTAGTGGTAAATGAAAACACTAGCCAAAATGTAGGCTGATTAAGGAACCAAGATAAACATTTGAAAAGTTGATTGCCAAAACAAAAGTAAAAACATTTGTGATCCAAGCAAAAAAGCTAAGGTCCTAATGATTAAATATTTATTCATCAGTAGCTGATGTGCAAGTTTTAATTTGTAAATATCCAATGCTTGGACAAGTTTGTAATATGCAGTCACCATCTTATATATTAACATCATATTCAATACACTCAATCCCCACATGACTGAAATAACCACAAACATCATGTTTGCCTCCATTGAAATTAAAACTAAAATGGTCATGCCCATGATTAAAATACAACACAAAATAACACTGTGATTATGATAAAAAATAATTATTTAAATGATTTAAATTAACAGAAAAAGGAAAAACAAATACAAATAGTCGAATAATTTTAAAGGATACCAAACATGTTCCCAACAACTGCCTACTATGGAGGCGAGGTTTACTTGGGGTTCACGGGCACAGTTGTACAGCCCCAGTACTTTCAGAGAGTGCTCCTGCACCAGAAGTCATTCCCGGGACTACCTTAGATGTAATTCTTGCCCAGTGTTTAGGCAAGGGCACCATTCCAATTGAGTCTGGAGGTAAGGAAAGAGATGTATTCATCTAGCAGAAGGCTGAGGTTACGCTTTGGAGAATGGAAAGAGAGGTAAAGGAAGGATGTGATGCATGAAGCACAGTACTTGGATGCAGACGAGAGGGCCAGCCATTCACCCTGGCAGACAGAGAAGGAAGCTGTTAAAGTTGACTTTTATCTTCATTGTACTTTGATTACTCTCTTAAGGGATTCATTCATTTTTTCAAAATAAAGTTCAGGTTAGGTGGGAGAAGAAGGTTTGGGTTCTTTTGTATTATATGATTGTCATTTGTTTATATTATGTCATTTTTGTCTTTATTTAATATTAAAATTGATAAAAAAAAAAACAGATTACTCTTTGGTCTTGTTCTTGTTTTGGGGATGCTATTAAAGTATTCTTATTATACACAATATAAAAAGATGCTAAGTTTTATTTTTAATGTTGCTGATTAATAACATTTTATTCCATTTTACGCATATATCTTACAACTATTCTTATCCTAGTAGTGCTGGCAAAAAAACAGAAATCATTAACCCATCATAAGGCCTAAACATGCACACACTCACAAAAGGCAAATTTGAAATTGCAAATTAACCTAACACACATTTTTGAGATGAAACTAAGAGTAGCTCAGGAAAAACCCATGGAGACACAGGAAGAATATACAAACTATACCCAGACAGCTACCAGCTCTTGGATACTAATTCAGAATCTAAAGGGAGCACTGCTAACAATAGTGCTGCTATTAAACAGTAGCCCCAGTAACCAGTGGTACTTACTGTATTTGTAATAAGGAAAAAAAATTACTGTATGAATTTGTAAAATGCTTTACTTCTGCCTACTTGTTGTTTTAAGTCATCCTGGCTTAATTTGTACCAGCACATTGAATTACAGACGATATCATATGACATTTTAGCTTTTATTTTGTTTTCTGATAATACTTAATATATAATAAGTCCTTTTCAATGAGCTAGATACTTACCCAAGACTTGTAGTCTGTTAAAATTGTGACCCCTGCTACATGGGTACACGGCAGCCCTTCAGAAACCCCGTCTTAAACAGTTTTTCAATGGGAAACAAACTCACTCTTACAGCTCCCCTTTGTGGGATCAGCTGCCAGCTTCGAACATTTAAAAGACCAATCTGCAGACATCCTGTGGTCTCACTGTCCTGTCTCTCTTCTCCCAGACTCCCTGTGCTCCGGCCGCTGCTACCAGGCCACTGGACCCCTTTGATGAAGAAGACTTTGTGTTCTTTTTGAGCAGGACTCAGGGCCTATGCATCATGTTTGATAGCTGCTCCTTGTTAGGCCAGATCGCCTCATTAAGAGACTTGTGTTTGTATCTGGCAGAACAGCAATAAAGTTTCTACTCCTTGGAAAACCTGCTGCACTCTCCTGTGCAATTTGTGACCCAAGCTGACAAACTGTTTTTGGACCTATGGATAATAATAAGACAAATTAATGTTATTACAATATACAATTTATCTGTGTGCTGACAGGTGTAGATTGAAACACTTCTTAAACTGTGAACCTAACTAATAAAAGAAGTTAATATGTTAAGACTGATCATGTTGCCCTGAAGAAGGGCATACAGCAGATCCATTAGATGATGTAATAAAGATGTCCATCTTTGGATTCATTTGTAACAATGAATTTTCCCTAACACACATCTAGGAGTAATACACATCTAGTGAAATTTTAAGAATTAGTAACTGGAAATGTAAAGATTCAAATTAATCATTGAAAGTCCTTAAGTGTTTACAGTTATAAGTAACGTGTTTTATACATTGAAAACTGGGTATTAGACAATTACACATTTATGTTTTAACTAAATAGACAACCTGTGAGAAAAGATTTTGTTTTTCAGTGTTAAATTCATTTAAAATTTTGTAAATGCTAACATAATCTAGCATGATTTAGGGAGACGTAAAAAGAAATGCAGAAGATGCAGGCAAATGGAAAGCTGTGGTTATCAACCTTTGGATCGAAGACACATAAGAAGATGAAGACTTTCATTCATGTGGAAAGTCTGGAGGTCATCTAGAATTTACTGGGAAACAAAGCAGGGAGTAGTCCTGGACAAGGCACCAGTCCACTGCAAGGCTCACCCATACAACTGCCAATTTGGAATCACCAGTTAAGCTATACGTCTTTCAAGATGTGAGGAAAGAATATGTAATTTACACATGGAGAACAATTGGGCGTTCAAACCCAAAACATTGGATCTGTGAAACAGAACGCTTAACTACTGCACCATTCACCTTTGTACAGTGATTCTCATAAAGTAAAAAGCAGCAACCTAATTGAAATGTACATACTTTTTAAAATTAGAAAACAGAAATACTATGTGCTGAGATTACACAAGTAGTGAGCTAAAATTAGGAATTTAGCAGTCATTCTTGTTATTCCTTAAAAAGTACTTCACAGTTCTAAAATGCCTATATTTTGTGAAGGCTTAATTTTTAACATTTAGAATTTAAGCATTCTTATACCTTTTTTTCTGAATTGTGCCCAAGTGCTCTCTCTGACCACCTGTGCCAGAATGTTTCATATGTTTCGAAGTCATGTTCATACCATGCCGTTGGCCACACCTTTGTTTCTATTAATCATGTCCAGCATTGCTTAGCAGTAGCCATTACATCATAGCCATCAGAGGTGTGCTACATTATTATTAGAGTCATTATTGTTACTTGTACACAGTATGTAACATCTCACCATTATCTGGTGCCATGATAAGTACAATAACCTTACATTGAAATGTCTGTCTTCTTTACCTAAAAAATCCTGAATACCCGGATTTGGTTCTCTGTCTTCCTAAAAGTGATGACCCTTTTAAAACTGTGCTTTTGATAGGTTTTTTTATTATCTCTCTATTATAAAAGAAAATCTTGAGACAAGACTATTGCCAAGAGATTTTTTCAAGTACCACCCTCCTCTCAACCATTTTCAACCACGGTCCTCTCACCTCTCATTCATGTGAATGTTTTTGTCAGACACAGTTCCAAGCGCTCTCAGCTCTTATAAGTTTTTACGTGTTCCTCACTTTAAGTTCCCAATAAAAAAAAGTCTTATGTTCAAATCTAAATGAAGAATTTCATCCCGAAAGGTTATCAACAGAAGAAATGAGTACATGGACAATCCTACCACTGAAAAACGATGAGGTCAAACAAATTACCATGAAAAATGCAGATCGGTTACACGACAAATTGGTTAAATGCCTATCAATAGACTATGCTGAAACAGTTGGTGGTGATGTTGCGGAAGATGAAAACATCAACTTACAATATCCTGTAGAATATCTACAACCATTAACAACAGTTTCCCATTAGAATACATTTTGCTATGACAATTAACAAATCACAGGGACAAACATTTGAAAAAGTCTGTTTATTTATTAGAGAGAAAGAAACGATATTCACTCACGGGCAGTTATACGTTGCATTGTCATAATGTAAGTCCAAACACGGAATCAAAATTCAATGCAATATTGACGAAAAGTTAATTAAATAAATTGTTTTTACTGAAGCTTTGCAGTAAAAGTGTAAGTTTAAAAAGTATTTGTGTGTTAATTTCAAAGCCAAACAGAACGAAAATGTATAACGCAACAAATACCTCTAACGAAACATGAAACATCAGTTTCTTTCAATTTATTACATTTTACTATTTTTTACTATGGTTAATTACTCGCTGTAATGTAAAATAGTTAGTTCTATTATGCATATGCAACAATTCCTATGAAAATAACAATCTGTTTAAATTGTACATCCGCTTCCCCATACGCAAGCGGCAGATCCGCAAAGTGGCTGGCGTGTAGTGCCTGCCTGGGGGTTGGCAAGCGAAGCAAGCAGGGGGCAGAGCCGAATATCTTGCTAAAAAATAACCCATGAACAATACATAGCCCAACTGATACCTTTGGCATGCAAGAAAAGGCAAAGATAGTGCCATCCATCTGTGTAACAGCTACTGTAAATTTGTGTACCAGAAAACCTGTAATATTCCTGCTCAATTTATCATTTTTTTATCATTATTGTAATCACAGATAAGCTGGGGTCTGCTGTTTTTATAAAGATCCTTACACTCTCTTCATAATTGCCTCTGTATCCACCTGTGTTTTCTGTAGTTACTCCTGTTCCCTGCCACATCGCCTGTAGGTTTGGCTGCATGAAGCCTCTATGAATAAACGTGAGCATGATAGTGAGAGTACTTTGTATGGATGCTGTGTGCTTTGAGCTCTAAAGCAGGCTGGAGAGGACCTAAATTCTCTTGACTCTTTAATGCACCAAGTGGTTTCTGGCATTGAAAACATGAGTTTTGCCCGCCATGTTGTAGCTTGACATTTATGAGGCTACTCAACAACAACAACTTTTATTTATATAGCACATTTTCATTCAAATAATGTAGCTCAAAGTGCTTTACATGATGAAGAAAGAGAAAAAAAAAGACAAAGTAAGAATTAAAATAAGAGAAAACTAATTAACATAGAATAAAAGTAAGGTCCGATGGCCAGGGAGAACAGAAAAAACAAAAAAAACTCTTGATGTGCTGGAGAAAAAATAAAATCTGCAGGGGTTCCGAGGCCACGAGACCGCTCAGCCCCCTCTAGCCATTCTACCTAACATCAATGACCTCAGTCAGTCCTCATTGTATTCAGGGTTCTCATGGAAGGACTTGATGATGACAGTCATGTGGACTTCTGGCCTTTAATCCATCAATGTAGGGACATCATGGAGCTTTGATTAGGTGGTGGTTGGGCAGAAAACCGGAAAAAGAACAGAAGAGAGAGTAGCGGTTAGTGCGGATTTTGGAGCCACCATGAATAGTAATGATAATTAATTGAATATACAGAGCATCAGGATTAAACTAAAACGAAGCTATGAGAAAGTCATGTTAAAGTAATGTGTTTTTAGAAGTTTTTTAAAGTGCTCCACTGTATTAGCCTGGCGAATTTCTATTGGCAGGCTATTCCAGATTTTAGGTGCATAACAGCAGAAGGCTGCCTCACCACTTCTTTTAAGTTTAGCTCTTGGAATTCTAAGCAGACACTCATTTGAAGATCTAAGGTTACGGTTTGGAATGTAAGGTGTCAGACATTCCGAAATATAAGATGGAGCGAGATTTTTTAAGGCTTTGTAAACCATAAGCAGTATTTTAAAGTCAATTCTGAATGACACTGGTAATCAGTGTAGTGACATCAAAACTGGAGAAATGTGCTCGGACTTTCTTTTCCTAGTTAGGATTCTAGCACCTGCATTCTGCACTAGTTGCAATCGATTGATGTCTTATACCCTGTATAATACGACTTTTTTATTTATTTGTGCCTGCAAATAATCTGCCTCTCTGTTTGATTTATTTTTCAACAAGACGGTAGACTTAAAGATTCCTGTGTTTAAAAGAATAATTTAACCAGAATATTTTAGTAATGAAGATATATCTTGTTAAACAGATTAAGGATGGCATTCAGGAATGAAATATAAGTAACACATAAACTTTGACATGTTAAACAGCAATGTCAGACCACTGATTTATGTCTTGTTTTTTTCCATATGGAAAAGCCAGATGAGAAGCTACTATGTAAACAGCAAAATACAGGGAAGCACTCGTTAATGTTTCTGTGCTTGATTAAAAAACAGCCCAAATATGTGTCACAGATTGCTGAATATATTTTAAATGCAGCTTTAAGTAATTCAGCAATGAACTGTCCCTTTGCAGTATTATATATACTGTATATGTTTGACTCTGCAGTCTCTTGGTTTGGTACATTGTTCTTTTGACAGACAACATTTTTCACCATAATGATAAAACTTATATGTCTAATTTTCACATGGATTGCAAGATAAAATGACCATATTGCTCAATTACTGAGGTAACAGGCTTATGTCTTTAACATTACATACATTAGAGTTTATGGTATATAAATAATTGATGGGTTATTGAAGTGGTATCAACATTTCTTAGGTCATTAGGTTTGAGGATATGCAAAAAAACTGCTGAACATGTCTTCCTTTGAACTTTACAACTAATGCACACATGAGTTAACTTCTTTGTTATATATTATGTTACACAGCTTGACTGCTAAAGAGAGGGAACTGTGTTATGTCTACCTCATACAGGGCTGGTTAAAAAGGAGTAATTGATCATGACACTGACCACTAGTATACAGAGAACATAAACAGATAAGAAGCCGTAGGCAAGTGACTCACCCTTTTGCGCTGAACCACTCACTTCCTTCCAGTAGATTATATGTTGCTTTCTATTAGGTGACTGCACATCACCAATAGCAATCTGAAAAGTAGATACTAGAAGACTCTTTTTGTATCTTTTTCTAGCATTCAAATAAATAGGTAAAAATGTGTTGTTAAATACAATTAAACAGTCTGAAATATCCATTATTCACTGCATCAAAAGTAATGTTTTACATTGTTAAATAAGTGAAACTCTAAATAAACTCAGCTTTTCTCTCAGCTATGTCAGTTCATATATAAATTCCTAAGTCTTTAAAAATTATGTTCTTTTAGAGATATAATACAAACAAACAAATAAGTCCACCCCAGGTTTGTGAACACTCGATCCAGTGGGAATAAAATGGGAATTGGAGGAATAAGTCATGTTCCTCAAACCATTTTTGAACAATTTCTGCAGTATGACAGGGAACATTGTCCTCCTGAAAGAAGCTACTGCCATCATGGAAGACTGTTGCCACAAAGGGGTGTATGTGGTCTGCCACAATCTTTAGGAAGGTGGTACGTGTCAAAGTAACAGCCACATAAATTCCAGGACTAAAGGTTTTCCAGCAGAACATTGCCCAAAACATCACAATGCCTCTGCCAGCATGCCTCCTTCCCATAGTGTATCCTGCTGCCATCTCTTCCCCAGTTAAATGATACACACACACACACACACACACACACACACACACACACGGCGGTCCACAAAAGAAAACCTGAATAATCAGACCAGGCCACTTTCTTACATTGTTCCATTGGCCAGTTCTGATGTTTATGCCCATTGTAGGCACTTTCAGCAGTGTAAAAGGTTCAGCATAGCAACTCTGACCACTCTTCTGCTATGCAACCCCATACACAGCAAGCTGCAATGCACTGCTTGTTCTGACACCTTTCTCTCACTGCCAGCATTATGTTTATCAGCAATTTCTGCTACAGTAACTGGTGGAGATGCTCTGACACACCGATGTCTATCCATCACAATCTGACCCTTGTCAAAGCTGTTTCCACCCTTACACTTGCCCATTTTTTCTGCTTCCAACACATACCCTAAAAGGGCTGACTGTTTATTTGCACCTTATTTTATCCCAAACCTTGACAGGTGCCACTGTAAAAAGATAATCAATGTTATTTACTTCACCTGTCAGTGGTTTTAATGTTATGGCTGATCATTGTAAACCTCATAAAGTAAACATTAATATCTATATAATATTATAATTATATTTATAAGTTATAACAAATCTCCAAAACAGATGAATTATTCCATACTAACCATTTAAAGAACAGGGCCATCCCATTACAGTTTCCCAACAATCACATAGTTCAATAATTACCATATTTACCCGTGTACCACGTGCACATTTTTTCCTGAAAATTAGCATTAGAAAATCAGATGCGCGTCATACACGAGGAAATTTTTTCTGTAATGTTTACTTCTTCTGCTTGGGCTCTCTCGCTCGCTCTCTCTCTCGTTCGCTCGCGCATGCTCTCTCTCTCTCTCTCTCTCTTGCTCGTTCGCTCTCGCTTTCTCTCTCTCTCTCGCTCATGTGCACTCTCTCTCTCTCTCTCTCGCTTGTTCGCTCGTGCGCACGCACTCAATCCCTCCCTCTCTCGCACGCTCGCTCTTTCGTCATGCAACAAAAACAGAAGGGCATTTCGCGGAAAACGTGCCCTAAACTCTTCCTATACAATTACAACGCGCGTCGTACACGGGGAATTTTTTTTCGTGATTTTTTTTGTAAAAATTAGGGTGCGCGTCTTACACGAGGGCGCATGGTACACGAGTAAAATATGGTAATAAAAGTAACCATTAAAAAGAAGCATATTAATCTGAAATTAGAATAACTAAAAAAAATAATAAATTACACTGTTTTTTTTCTCTTAATACAAAAGCAGTAAAAAAAAATGAATTAAAAATTAAAATGACAGCTGAACTGCACTCTTTGGGGCCTTAAAACAAAAAGAAAAACTTTTATACTCTACAAAGTGCTGGCTTTACCTTAGATTACCTCTTCAATTATATTTTCTTAAATTTATTCCTTCAGCTCATGTCCGGTTGTTAATGCTGCTGCTCAAATCTGGCACTCTTTCCAAAGAAAACGAAGCACAGAAAACATCCAGGGTCTTTCCTGCTTAAAGGATAAGTTCAGTAAAACAGGTAAACACACTTCTAGAGCCAAGACACATTTTTTCAATCTCTGTAAAAAATGTGTTTTTTCTTCTTAATTTTAAGTAATGACCCATGTGCACTCAGTAGCAAAAATATTACTGCAATTTCAAGAACATTAAAGGAAAACACATTAACCCCTTCTGCAACTGTGGAGAACCACCGAATTTCTACACAATGTAATATCCAAGCTCTTGTGGTTATCAGAGATCTTATCACCTAATAAGAACCCCAAACACCACTCTATTTTGTTCAAGCTTTTGTTCTGAGTCCACACACGCTTCAAGTTGCCTTACTGTGACGAATTTTCATTTTACTCAGAAAATAAATAAAATCTTATTCATTGTATATTCAATAGAGTTCAAATAGATAATGTAGGAACCAAACAGGATGGACAGGCTTCCCGGCAGGAAGTCAGGAAAATCCCTTACACGGACTGGAGTACTTGAGTAAACAGAAAGGCGCCCGGCCAAGAGAGGGAAGGGTGGTGCACCCGGACAAGACTGTCCTAAGGGATGGATGGACATCCCAACTAAAGAAGATTCCCTGCCTGCGTGGGAAGCCCCAAACAAGTGGACAGGTGTCCTAACCGGATGTGTACCTAGTGCCTTCCCTAGCTAGGAGAAAAGAAGACAGAGAAGGCTTGTTGCAGAGGGGTTTTTAATTTGTCCAGGTGTTAAATGGCAGCAGCCCTCCATATCAGACCCAATTCAGGAACCAGCAAGGAATGCCGGGAGTTGTAGTCTTGTACTTGTGTATTCGTGTTGGGGTTCAAGGCTTGCTAACGCCTTGTTTACATTACAACAACGTAATTTCTACTTAATAGCTTAAGAATCCTCAGTCTAATGAAAATCTACTAGGCTTGCAGAACATCAAAAAATTACTCAGTACATAAATTGTTAAGAGGTACATATTAGTCAGCAGTCCGTCAAAAAAGACTTTGATGTTATTATCAGGCAAGGTCCAGGAAGGAGCATATCATCTCATTTGGAAGCTTAGTAATTGAAACAGGTCTATTGTTGATAGGTGAAATTTGTTAAGGCATTTTTTACAATGATTGTGCTGGGTTCACCAGTGACCTTGTTCACAGAATTTTTCCCTGAAAAATTCCCTGAGATTGCTTGTAATGCCAGGAGAAGTTCACCCTGAATACCATAGATTCCTGCAGCCTCCCCTACCCTCAGCTTGCTCACCACCTCTGCAATCTCAGTGAAACTGGGTGGTTCACATCTAATTGGAGGATCGCAGGATCCCCCTGAAGTTGCTGGATATCATGGCCGGCCGGTACAATGGTAATGTGAGTGCTGTGCAAAGTGGAGGAAGAACCTCTGTATTTTCCCCCATTGATTCTGGCTTTCTTCAGGGTTGTGTTCTTGCTTCTACTCTGCTCAAAGCTTGCATGGACTGGGTTTTGGGCAGAGTCATGGGGTCCAGTGGCTGTGGGGCATCTGTTGGTGAAGGGGGATTCACAGATGTCGACTTTGCTGATGATGCTGTGATCTTCACAGAGTCAATGGAGGCTCTGATCTGGGCTTTCAAGAGACTGAGCAAGGTGTCTGAGAGTCTGGGTTTCTGAGCGTCTGCAGCAGACAGATGGTCATTTCCAGAGAGTGGGACTGGACCACATGTCTGCCTGGAGGGGTTGCCAATTGTGATCCCTAGCTGTTTTGTTGTTGAAGGATGCAGCAATTAGCTGTATCAGTACTGTACATGCTCCCCAACCTGACACTGACCTGATTAGCATAGGGATTTTTTTATTTCCAAGTGTTCCATGATACTTTGCGAGGTCAGCAATCTGTCACAGAGCTGTAGCAGTCAATGTTGAATTGGACAGCACCTGAGTATATAACACTGATCCCCTACTCATCAATGGGTATATCTGCTCTTACTTATTACGCATGAAGCAGTTTTCAATGAAGTATGCTTAATGACTGATAAAGCAGCAAGACTACTGTTATACGAAGTGTGCAGCCAGTATCAGTTTTACCTGGGGAAAGGTGAGATGTGAGATGGCACATTGTTGACTGAATGATCTGCGAGTGCATGGAGCTCACTTGCAATGTCTTCTCAAACACAAAAGAAAAGCCATGTATGTATTTGCATATATTGTTTGCAAATGCAAGAATAAGCAGTTGGTTTTCTTTTGCATGCCTAACCCATCTGGGGGTTGACCATGACCATGGTGTCTGGTCAGTAATGCAATACATATACCAGCATTTCAATTTAGCTGTACTCTGATAATAATTTTTTTTCCTCTAAAAGGCACCACATTACATTGCACCTTTAATTTTCACAAAGAAAGCCCATAAGTTATTCTCACATTTGCATTCATTCTTTGGTCTGACTTATCTGTGGAAGCGTTTGGAGTGAACCACCATTAACCGTTGCTTGATCGTACCATCCATTGTGTGCTGCTTTGCATGTTTCCCTTCCACCTTCAAATTCATGCTGGCTGTGTACTGTGTATACCATGGTGTGTGCAACTGGATGTCAAATGAGTTTATAGTTCTTTTTTACCTGAAATAACAAGGACACTGACTGTTTTCAGATTTATTTTTTTCTTCATTATGTATAGTGAAACAATGTGAATGATTAGAAGTGTGACATTTTATCATTGACTATTTCTTAGTTGTATGCTTAAGACAGACAGCAATTCAAATCTGGGAAATAATGTTCAGTAATGTCACCTTTATCTTCACCAAAATCTTCAACCTCTCCCTAGCCCAGGCAGTCATTCTGTCCTGCCTAAAATCAGCCACAATCATACCAGTGCCGATGAAGTCTCCCATCATCAGTCTAAATGATTATCGCCCTGTGGCTCTCACTCTGGTAATCATGAAGTGCTTCGAGAGACTGGTTCTCCAGCACATCAAGGACTATCTCCCCCAAGACTTCGATCCCTACCAATTCGCATATCGGATGAACAGATCCACAGAAGACGCCATCGACGTACTTCTCCACTCTGTGCTGAGTCATCTGGAGCAGCAGCAGAGCTACATCCGGATGTTCTTTGTGGATTACAGCTCAGCTTTTAATACAATCATTCCTGACATTCTCATCACCAAACTGGTCATTCTTGGCCTCCCCCCTCTCACATGTGTCTGGATAAAAGACTTTCTTACCAACACGGCTCCAGACTGTGAGACTTGGCCCCAACCTCTCCTCCATTCGCATACTAAACACACAAGGCTGTGTGCTGAGCCCCCTCCTGTACTGTCTCTACACCCACGACTGCAGTCTGGCCCACAACAACAACCTTATCGTCAAGTTTGCTGACGACACCACAGTGGTTGGACTCATCTCGAAGGGAGACGAGGCAGCTTACAGAGAGGAGGTCCTGAAGTTGGCAGCCTGGTGTTCAAGGAACAATCTGGTTCTGAACACCAGGAAAACCAAGGAGATCATTGTGGACTTCAGGAGGCACAGCATCGACGTAGCCCCCCTTTACATCAACAGCGAGTGTGCGGAGAGGGTCCATACCTTCCAGTTTCTCACCATCCTTATCACCGCTGACATCTCCTGGACAGACAACATCACAGCAGTCATCAAGAAGGCTCGGCAGCGGTTACACTTCCTGAAGGTCCTCTGAAAGAACAACCTGTACTCCAACCTGCTACTGACCTTCTACCGCTCGTCCATTGAGTGCCTGCTGATGTACTGTATCACCGTATGGTATGGCAGCTGCACCATGGCAGAGAGGCAGAGGCTGCAGAGAGTAGTAAAGGCAGCACAGAAGATCATCAGCTGCCCTCTCCCCTCCCTGATGGACATTTATACCTCCCGCTGCCTCAGCAGAGCAAAAAACATCATCAAGGACAGCTCCCACTCTGGCTCTGATCTGTTTGACCTGTTGCCCTCAGGGAGAAGCTACAGGTGCATCACAACAACAACAAACAGACTCAAGAACAGTTTTTCCCAAAAGCCATAACCATTCTAAACTCAAACATGCATTGACTACACAGTCTAACCCCCCAACCCCTGGATTTCCTTCTATCCATCAACTATGCATCAACTTTTTTGCACCATTTGTTTACTCATTTGTTGTGTTCTACATATATGTCTGCACTGGACGAGCTGCTTTTAATCTCTTTGTAGATGTGTATAGTGACAATAAAAGGCATTCTATTCTATTCTGAATAGGATTTGTTTATATATAAACGATGAGCAAATGCAGTTGAGTGCCAGAGGAAACAGACAGCGATTACACTTGATTACCAATGTGTTGCTTATAGTGGTTTTGTTGGGTTGGAGTCTTTCATGCAGAAAAAAAAAACAAAGAAAAATATAATTAATCACATTTTCTGCATGAAAATGAGTAGAGCCGCTGCTCCTCCGCATCGAGAGGAGTCAGATGAGGTGGCTCGGGCATCTGATCAGGATGCCTCCTGGACGCCTCCCTGGTGAGGTGTTCCGGGCACGTCTAACCGGGAGGAGGCCCCGGGGAAGACCCAGGACACGTTGGAGGGACTATGTCTCTCGACTGGCCTGGGAACGCCTTGGGATTCTCCCGGAAGAGCTAGAAGAAGTGGCCAGGGAGAGGGAAGTCTGGGCATCTCTGCTCAAGCTGCTGCCCCCGCGACCCGACCTCGGATAAGCGGGAGACAATGGATGGATGGATGGACATTTTCTGCATAAAATTTCAGAGTTGTAACAACATGGGCAATTGAAGTATGTCAAATTACGAAAAGTCAACAACAACCAAGAAGGACAGGACCATGACATGCCCACTGATTAAATAGTTAAAGATTTAAACAAAACAACATCAGTTGACATTGGCTCTGATGCTTCTAGTGTTAAATTATTGTACCTCTCTATTTCTCATGGTACCCTGGTGCACTATTTCACAACTGCTGCTGTGAAAAGCCGTCCTCCCTGCCTGAGGCTAGCATCTCTGATGTGTTAAACCAATTGCACCACACAATCAATCTCTTATGCTGACTTTTATTACCATGTGTTAAGAGACTTGTGCATGACCACAATTTTTAAAGCATTTCCCAGACTTCTGTCTGTGTTCCTCTGTAACCAAGACAGCTCCAGAAAGCGACAAGGAAGTTTGATACTTGATATAATTTTATCTCAGGGAGACACTGATGCCTCACAGCTCAAGTCACACTTTTGGAAACAATAATCAGTCCAGCATAGTTGGCAGATGATTCCCTAGCCCTCAGGGATAGTTAAAAGTCAGTCACACCATTATAATTTGCTGAAAACTAGCTCAGTTTCTTCTTCTCTATTGACTTCAGTGTATTTTGCTGAGTTTGCAAAAATTCCTGCTTTTTCCCTGAACTCAAGGCGAAGCAAATTCAGCAAGGTTCACTCATCAATAAGCATATCTAACCAGGAGGTGCAGAAGACTATCACATTCTTGTTGATCTGTGACAACCCATTTTTTAATACAGTTTCCAAGGAGGCAGGGAAATGCATAGATGAGCATGGGAAAGGCACTATATAAATAAAATGTTTTATTATTATTAGGACTGGTATGGCAATGGAAGCAAGTCACAGCAAAACACTCACTGCTCACAAAAGGAACAACAGGTCCTCAGTGTCGCTGCAATACATTGTTTGTCCTCCTCAATTCATAACTTTGAGTACTGAGAAAAGCGCTATATAAATGTAATGAATTATTATTATTATTATTAACATCAACAGGTAACAACTTAATTTGATCTATAAAGACTTTTCATTCAATGCCTGACAACCAAAGAAACATCCAACTTCATCAATTTCACATTGTGGTTCACTTTTCTCTTCCAGTCTCTCTCAGTGATTACAATTAGCCTTTTATTTGATTGTGGGCAGAGCCTGGGTAGCTGAGGATTAGAAACTCAGAGTTAGGTCAAAATGTTTGGCTTCCCTCATAACCATAGGCAATCCAAGGCAAGTCAAAGTTAAGGGAACACAGCCTTTCACTCAGAGAGTTTGAGCATCCCATATCTATATATATAAAATCCCTATGTGCGTCCAGGTGTCCGTGTGTAAGTGTCTTCTGGTGAAGTGCGCATGCGCGGGGCACGGTGCTATGCGCGATATTACTGTCAGAGAAAGTTAGAGGCGTTTTACGGAAATACAAACCAGTATTACTGCGAGAGGAAATTAAAGGTACACAATACAGTGACGCATATTACAGCCACATACAAGCCAGTATTACTGTCAGAGGAGATTAAAGGCATATTACCGACGCGCACGCCTGTATTACCGCCAGAGAAAATTAAAGGTATATTACGGACGTATGGACATATATTACGGACATACAAGCCAGCAGACATACAAGACGGTATCCTTCAATAAGGGCGCGCACAAAAAGGCGAGCCTCAAAAGGACGACCTCAATTGGGTGCAGCGAATAAAGGCGCGCGTAAATAAAGATCTGCACCTGTTGCTCTTCACATATTCCAGAGCCATTTGAACTAAATTATCTACGCGCCCTTATTGAATAGAGCCGTACAAGACAGTATTACTTTCACAGAAAATTAAAGACACACAATACACGGTGGCAGCCCACGAAGAACGGTCAGCTCAGCAAGTAAACATCAACAAAAGAAAGGCTGAAAGAAAGAAAAATACGACCAACAAAAAGAATGAGGTCAAAGTCTCTTGCCATTTAATATAGACTGTTCCTACTAATGTTTATGCACTACTGTTCTAGCACCCATTATTGTAACGGGCTAAATGACTAGTAATTATATAATTAAATAAACCATCATCAAATATAAAAAAAGCAAAAATGAACCATACTAAAAGCACAAGACAAATACAAGACACTACTTTTAATCATTTTGAAAAAGAATCAGGATCTTAAATACAGTATCTGTGAAAGAATGAAGCCATGAAATGAAAATGTTCAGCAACTGGCCCAAGAAATGGAGTATTAACGGTTGCATTCCATTTTGTTTTACATCAAACTTAGATGGAGAAATTCCCAGGATGACTAGATAAATTAGTCTATCTATAAATACAGCTTTAGAATTCCTTAGGCGAGAATTTACTTGATATTTGTGCCAGCAGAATGAAGCCGTAGGCAGTATTCAGAAACAGTAAAAGCACAGAACAAAAAGTCCTTGACCAGTTATTCAGTCTTCATTGAAAAATATAATAAGCTGTTGGGAAAAAACAATTTTCTAAACTAGTTACTTTCAATATGGTGGGGAAAATTATTTTTTGTAGCAATGATTACAATTAAAATTAAAATAGAATTTCAGGCAGAAGGCATGAGAATTCCTGGAACCATCCATGGAAATTACGTTCCAGAATATCTGACTGGTATATACGAGTTACAAGTGACCTTCAATTGGCTTTGCTCAACACTGAAAATTGACCCAGTTTGACTGTTCATGACTGTTTAAGATTATATTTTATGTTTATAGTATTTGGACTGTACTGTCAATAGATCCCTCTATTTTAATTTTCATACACCGATGCTGGGGGACTTGTTTTGTTTTGGGTGTGCTCTGCCTCTACATATTTCAGAGGACTAGGACTTTCTGAGTGAGGTCTAGCCTCACTTGGGGAGGCAAAAGGGGGGGGGGGGGGGAGCAGGGGAATTAAGGAGGAAGAGAAAAAGAGCAAGCTATTTCTTATCTATTCTTTTAATCCTTCTAATAATAATAATAATAATAATAATTCATTACATTTATGTAGCGCTTTTCTCAGTACTCAAAGCACTATCCACACAGGGAGGAACCAGGAAGCGAACCCACAATCTTCCACAAGGGTGAATGTAACAATAGGCTTTATGGCAATAATTCCTAGAAAACCTGGAAATTAAGGTCAAAGTTATCTTATGTAATAATGTATCTTAAATTAAGACTACAAAATGTCAACAAAAGTCCATTAGCAATGTCTCCATGATCAAACAGTTAACTTTGTGAGCTGGAATGTTAAAGGTATCAATCACAAATTAACGGCCTGAATCACAAATTAAAGAGAAAGTATTCTCTCACCTAACAGGTCTAAATGCTAAAATAGTATTTTTACAGGAGACCCACTTACTAAGCAAGGATCATTTCCGGCTGCAAAAAGACTGGACTGGTCAAATGTTCCATTCCAGCTTTACAAAGAAAACTAGAGGTGTGGGAATTCTCATACATAGAACAGTCTCATTTATGGTATCAGATGTAATATCTGATCCTGAAGGGAGGTATGTGATTGTCATGGGCAATTTATTTAACTGTAAAGTGATTTTGATATATGTTTATGTACCCAATGTCGATGATAGGGAATTCATGCAAAATGTATTTGCATCCATTCCCAATGTGAACACTCATAAAATTATAATGGCTGGAGACTTTAATTGTGTTTTAAATCCACTCTTAGATGGGTGCTCCTGTCACAGGGGGGATGACATCTAACACTGCAAAGATAACTACACAGTTTTTAACTGACCACAACGTATCAGACCCCTGGAGGTTTCTAAACTCAAACTCAAGAACATATTCCTTCTACTCACCAGTGCATCATTGCTACTCAATAATATTTCTTTATAGATAATAATTTCTTGCCTACTATTAAATTTTGCAAGTACAACGCTATTGTAATTTCCGACCATGTCCCTCTGATCTTGGAGCTAAAATCATTATGCCCCATATACTCATCTTACAGATGGTGTCTTAACCCACATCTATTAGCAGACGAGAACTGTACAGAATTTATATCAAAACAAATCAGTTTCTTCCTAGAGACAAATGCATCCTCCGAGGTCTGTAGAGTTTCCCAGAGTATTCCTGCAAAGGCCTTCTAAAGAGGACAGATTATTTCATATCTTTCCCATAGAAATAAATTAGAAACCAAGAAGGTATCAGAGCTAACCAGCAAAATTACTAGAATAGATCAAGAACATGCCAGTGAGTCCAAGTGAGGCTCTTCATAGGAAAAGGCAGGCTCTGCATTCAGAGCTCAACCTTTTAACAACCAAAGAAGCTGAACAACTGATTTTTAAATCAAGACATCATTACTATGAACACGGAGAGAAAGCTAATAAGGTCTTAGCTCAACAAATCTACAAGCAAGAAGTTCGCAATGCAATCCCAGCAATCACCAACACGAACGGAGATAAAATCATTGATCATAAAAATATAATGCACACATTTAGAGACTACTATAAATCCTTATATTCTACTGAGTTTAAAGTAGACAACACACAATCTAATACATTTCTAGGTATATTACAGACTAGCAAAATACCCGCGCTTCGCAGTGGAGAAGTAGTGTGTTAAAGAGGTTATGTAAACATACATATACATATACATATAAACATATATGTACATATCTACATATTCACATATCTACATATACATATATATACATATATACATCCACATATATACATATCTACATATACATATATATACACAAATATATATACATATACACATCCATATATATATATATATATACACACATAAATACACACACACATACACATATATACATATACACATACATACATAGTGAGTTGTAACACGGGCTGTGATTGTTACATGGGAGGGAGACGACAAATCACAGCTTCCCGCTTTCTAATCGGGCCTGTGATTGGTGCTTTGACGGATGCCCAGATCCCACAGTATCTCCCCTTAGGAGAGGCGTTAGGCAAGTGTAAGTGAATAGCGGTGCTGCAAGTTTAGCTTTACACCTGTTTTTAAGGCTTTTTCACTGAAAGGGGCTTTCATGAAAAAAGTTAGGGCTTTGCTACAGGATACACCCTCCACAAGTTAAGGAAGTAAAAATAAAGGTATATATTTCTGTTTTATTTAAACCTTTTAAGTTTGTATGCGAGCGGTATGGTGGCGCAGTGAAAGGTGCCAGTTAGGAGACCCGGGTTCGCTTCCCTGCGTGGAGTTTGAATGTTCTCCCCGTGTCTGTCTGGCTTTCCTCCAGGTACTCTGGTTTCATCCCATAGTCCAAAGACATGCAGGTTAGGTGCATTGGCGATTCTAAATTGTCTGTGGTGTGTGGGAGTGTGTGCCCTGCGGTGGTCTGGCACCTTGCCCGGGGTTTGTTTCCTGCCTTGTGCCCTGTGTTGGCAGGGATTGGCTCCTGTATTTAGGATATAGCGGGTTGGATAATGGATGGATGGTTTTTTTTCTTTCTTCAGTAATATTTCAGCAAACCCGGAGCTTCTCAGTTCAAATCCTGGTACTGACACCACTGTGTGACCCTGAGGAAGTCACTTCACCTGCCTGTGCTGCAAAAAACAAAAGTAATGTAACAAATTGTACCTCAGATATTGTAGGTTGCTGGAATAAAGGCATAAGTTAAATAGATAAATATGTATTATACACATAGGAACTATTCATTTATTTTCAGTTAAGTCATCTGCAGCAAACCTTTATAAATGAGGGTTTCTTCTTTTTAGATAGTGCTGTTTCTTCTTCATTGAGGTTTTCTCTTGGAGAGCTTTTTTCATTTCATTGAAAATTAAAGCAGCAGCTGACAAAATATGTAGCTTCCTTATTAATTTTAGTAACATAAAAGGTTTAAATACTGGTTATCCTTTTACACTAAAATATTACTAAAGAGATACAAAAAAAGTAAAATGCATATGTTGTTTTTCTTTAAGGAGATTAAATATTACTGAAGAAAGAAAAAAAAAACTAAAACAGCCAAATGGGGCTATGCATACGAACTTAAAAAGTTTAAATAAAACAGAAATATATACGTTTATTTTTACTTCCTTAACTTGTGGAGGGTGTATCCTGTAGCAAAGCCCTAACTTTTTTTGTGAAAGCCCGTTTCAGTCAATAAGTCTTAAAAAGAGGTGTAAAGATATTGACAATAAGCCACGCAAACCCACCAAGACATGCAATCGTTTAAATCAAGGCACGAGTCGAAAAACACCATCCCATACTATTAGTTAACGACTAACACATTTCTATATGTATTGTAAGCATACAATACAACTGATAATATGTTGCGCTTATTTATCTGGTGTACTGACATTTTTGCGTGTTTAACGGCTGAAATCCAATGTGGTTTGTGCCCTTCAGAATGAAGACAGTTTGCATTTACCTTTTTAATAAAAGGCAAGCTATTAAGCCTGAGAAATCACCCCGTAAATGCAGACGTTTAATTGCACGTGTTAACATGTATGCTTACACAGTATTAAAAGACACTCAACATTTAACGTCATTTACCTTCGTTCCCGCGTTTGATAAAAGGCGAGCTTTTAAGCCTGAGAAATCACCCCGTAAATGCACACGTTTAATTGCACGTGTTAATATGTATGCTTACACAGTATTAAAAGACACTCAACATTTAACGTCATTTACCTTCGTTCCCGCGTTTGAGTCGTGCTGTAAATCTCTTCCTTGTTTTCAGTTCACGTGATTACGTAGGAGGCGTGATGACACGTTACGTGACTCCGCCTCCTCCATTACAGTATATGGACAAGAAAGAGGTTCCAGTTATGACCATTACGTGTAGAATTTCGAAATGAAACCTGCCTAACTTTTGTAAGTAAGCTGTAAGGAATGAGCCTGCCAAATTTCAGCCTTCCACCTACACAGGAAGTTGGACAATTACAATAATCCCTCGCTATATCGCGCTTCGCCTTTCGCGGCTTCACTCCATCGTGGATTTTATATGTAAGCATATTTAAATATATATCGCGGATTTTTCGCTGCTTCGCGGGTTTCTGCGGACAATGGGTCTTTTAATTTCTGGTACATGCTTCCTCAGTTGGTTTGCCCAGTTGATTTCATACAAGGGACGCTATTGGCAGATGGCTGAGAAGCTACCCAGCTTACATTTCTCATTCTCTTGCGCTGACTTTCTCTGATCCTGACGTAGGGGGATTGAGCAGGGGGGCTGTTCGCACACCTAGACGATACGGATGCTAGTCTAAAAATGCTGAAAGATTATCTTCACGTTGCTATCTATTGTGCAGCTGCTTTCTGAAACGACAAGCTGCACGGTGCTTCGCATACTTAAAAGCTCGAAGGGCACGTATTGATTTTTGCTTGTTTGTTTATCTCTGTCTCTCTCTCTCTTTCTGTGCTCTTGATGGAGGGGGTGTGAGCTTCCGCCTTCAACAGCTTTGTGCCGCGGTGCTTCGCATACTTAAAAGCCAAACAGCCCTATTGATTTTCCTCTGCCTTTATGACAGTCTCTGCTCCTGACTCCTTTGAAGAGGAAGATATGTTTGCATTCTTTTAATTGTGAGATGGAACTGTCATCTCTGACTTGTCATGGAGCACAGTTTAAACTTTTGAAAAAGAGACAAATGTTTGTTTGCAGTGTTTGAATAACGTTCCTGTCTCTCTACAACCTCCTGTGTTTCTGCGCAAATCTGTGACCCAAGCATGACAATATAAAAATAACCATATAAACATATGGTTTCTACTTCGCGGAATTTTTTATTTCGCAGGTGGCTCTGGAATGCAACCCCCGCGATGGAGGAGAGATTACTGTAGTGATGAGTGAGTCAGTCAGTCAGTCAGTCAGTCAGTCAGTCAGTCAGTGAGTGAGTGAGTCAGTGAGGGCTTTGCCTTTTATTAGTATAGATATATATATATATACTAGCAAAATACCCGCGCTTCGCAGCGGAGAAGTAGTGTGTTAAAGAGGTTATGAAAAAGAAAAGCAAACATTTTAAAAATAACGTAACATGATTGTCAATATAATTGTGTTGTCATTGTTATGAGTGTTGCTATACACACACACACATACACACACATAAACATATATATACATATCTACATATACACATATCTACATATATATACACATATCAACATATATATACACACATACATACACACACACATATACATATATACATATACACATACATAGATACACATACACACACATACAAATATATACACACATACATACATACATACACAGAACCTACACCTACCTACACAGGAAGTTGGAGAATTAGTGATGAGTCAGTCAGTGAGGGCTTTGCCTTTAATTAGTATAGATATATATATACACATACAGACACATATATATATACATATACATATTTACATATCTACATATATATACACATATATACATATCTACATACATACACATATATCTATATATATATATATATATATATATATATATATATATAGATAAATGTGTATTTACATATCTACATATATATACACATATATACATATCTACATACATACACATATATCTATATATATATATATATATATATATATATATAGATAAATGTGTATCTATCTATCTATACTAATAAAAGGCAAAGCCCTCACTGACTGACTCATCACTAATTCTCCAACTTCCTGTGTAGGTAGAAGGCTGAAATTTGGCAGGCTCATTCCTTACAGCTTACTTACAAAAGTTAGGCAGGTTTCATTTCGAAATTCTACACGTAATGGTCATAACTGGAACCTGTTTTTTGTCCATATACTCTAATGGAGGAGGCAGAGTCACGTATCGCGTCATCACGCCTCCTACGTAATCACGTGAACTAAAAACAAGGAAGAGATTTACAGCACGAGTCAAACGCGGGAACGAAGGTAAATGACGTTAATTTTTGAGTGTCTTTAAATACTGTGTAAGCATATATATTAACACGTGCAATTAAACGTGTGCATTTACGGGGTGATTTCTCAGGCTTAAAAGCTCGCCTTTTATCAAATGCGGGAACAAAGGTAAATGACGTTGTTGAGTGTCTTTTAATACTGTGTAAGCATACATATTAACACATGTGCAATTAAACGTGTGCATTTACGGGGTGATTTCTCAGGCTTAAAAGCTCGCCTTTTATTAAAAAGGTGAGTGCAAACTGTTTTCACTCTGAAGGGCACAAACCACGTTAGATTTCATGCTCAAGAGTAAACTCAGCACACAGCTTAGTCATATTAGAACCGGAAGTATGAACTGACAACATGGTATACAAAGAGATCCTTAAGAAATAATTATTGATTCATTTTCCCTCAGTTTAAAAAGATTTACTTTTCTTCTTAATAAAAATTTTAAAGCAGTACTTCGCCGCTGCAAAGCGCGAGTATTTTGATATATATCAAAATATATCGCGTCATCACGCCTCCCATGTAAGCACGTGAACTGACCCGCTGCCGTTTGCAATGCCATATTCGTGAGATACAAGTTTAATGAGAAGACACGAGGTATAAACGACAGTTTGGATCACTTTCTGACAGAGTTAAAATTGCTGTAGCGAGAAACTTTTAACTGCCGGGTCTTAGCTAACATTAAATAAACCCATGGACATCGCAACATCACACAAGAGAGCGGCTCACGTGAAGTGACTGAACGCAGCAGGAGTGATCACTTCGATGAATCAAACCTGTTCAAAAAACACATTACACAATTGGTAATGTGCGAAAACAATATGAAACCGATTGTGGATTTGCGTACAGCCACTGAAACTTTGTGACGGCACGAGACTTCAGGTCATGTGTCTGACTAAGTCAGTATGATCAAGGGGGGGGGGGGGGGGGGGGGTGTATCATTTAATTAAAGTGCATATGTCCTTCTTAAGTTGGCATATGCTGGGTTTATGTCCAAGTGTCTGTTAATGGCATTTTCATCTGATAGCCAAGACTCGGCCAACTCTCTGGCGCTTTTTGTACTGGCCTTAAATTTTACTTTTACGTTGTCCCAGTTGAATGTGTGTCCTGTCGATTAGTATGTGCATATATCAAAGATAGTGCGTCCTTTCTTCTGACGGCGTTGCAATGTTCCTGTACACATGTTGAGATTTTTTTTGACGTTTGTCCTACGCATTGTAATACCAAGGAAAAAAAAATTAATGAGAGACGCTATCTGTTTCAACTTTTCACGTCGAACGGATACTCAAAATCATTCATTAATCGGAGTCTACACAGCAGGCGCCAAAGGAATCAGCATACAAGCGACGTAAATCAGAACCCCCCCCCACCTGGCATTCACTCCCGTATCACCATAATGTGTCAGAAGGCACAGCACGCACCCTGACCAAGTGGGGCATCAAAATAGCACATAAACCCACCAACAATCTGCGCATGGTCCTGTTTAATGCTAAAAACAAGAAATCGACAGCCGAAACACGAAACGCAGTTTATAGTATTCCATGCAATTCTTGCTCAGCTGTATACATAGGACAAACGTCAAAAAAAATCTCAACACGTGTACAGGAACATCGCAACGGCGTCAGAAGAAAGGACGCACTATCTTTGATATATGCACATAGTAAATCGACAGGACACGCATTCAACTGGGACAACGTAAAAGTAAAATTTAAGGCCAGTACAAAAAGCGCCAGAGAGTTGGCCGAGTCTTGGCTATCAGATGAAAACGCCATTAACAGACACTTGGACATAAACCCAGCATATGCCAACTTAAGAAGGACATATGCACTTTAATTAAACGATACACCCCCCCCCTTGATCATACTGACTTAGTCACCGCCACCCACCCCCCCCAATACTGAATGTGATGCTATATATTGCCTTTGATTCTTGTAAGTCTAAGCATTATCCTCTGATGAAGACCCCTGATAGGGGTTGAAAGCTCAGGAATAAAACTATTTTATGATACGTGATTCATTTTTTCTCCCTTTGTGGATCTCCAACTGCAAATATATATATATATATATATATCTGTGTGTGTATGTATGTATGCATGTGTGTATATATTTGCATGTGTGTATATATTTGTATGTGTGTGTGTGTGTATCTATGTATGTGTATATGTATATATGTATATGTGTGTGTGTATGTATGTGTGTATATACATGTTGATATGTGTATATATATATGTAGATGTGTATATGTAGATATGTATATATATGTTTGTGTGTGTATGTGTGTGTGTATAGCAACACTCATAACAATGACAACACAATTACATTGACAATCATGTTACGTTATTTTTAAAATGTTTGCTTTTCTTTTTCATAACCTCTTTAACACACTACTTCTCCTCTGCGAAGCGCGGGTATTTTGCTAGTATATATATATATATGTGTGTGTGTGTGTGTGTGTGTGTGTGTGTATGTATGTATGTGTATATACATGTTGATATATGTATATATATGTGGATGTGTATATGTATATATATATATATTTATGTAGATATGTGTATATGTAGATATGTATATAAGTATATATGTTTATGTATATATATGTTTACATAACTTCTTTAACACACTACTTCTCCGCTGTGAAGCGCAGGTATTTTGCTTATCTATCTATCTATCTATCTATCTATCTATCTATCTATCTATCTATCTATCTATCTATCTATCTATCTATCTATCTATCTATCTATCTATCTATCTATCTATCTATCTATCTATCTATCTATCCGTGCTTTGCAGCGGCGAAGTACTGCTTTTACATTTTTATTAAGAAGAAAACCTTTTTAAATTGAGTGAAAATCTACCAATAACAATTTGTTAAGGATCTGTTTTTTTGTGAAGCTGACTTCACACAGTCTCTCCGCTGTTTTATAAACGAACGTCATATAAGGTCTTCCTTTTTCGTTGCTTTGCCAACGGAAGCAGCCTTTTTATTTAATCCTGTTTTTACGATTGTTCTGTTTGTATATCACGTTGTCAGTTCAGCACTCCGCTTGTAATATGACCAAGTTGTGCAAGCACACTCTTGAGAATGCAACGTATAGTTGTACAGGAGAAAAGCAATCTTGCCTGAAATCAATGGCAACCTTTTGTAGGTCTATGAACTTAATTTAAACTTTAGGTTTACACGATGCTTTCTTTCCGAAGTACCTGCACTCATGAATATGTCTGTATGCGTCAGTCGCTCAAATCCCCGCGGTTCGCACCAGCGAAGTTCTGCTTTTAAATTTTTATTAAGAAGAAAAGAAAACCTTTTAAAATTGAGGGAAAATATACCAATAACAGTTTAAGGATCTGTTTTTTTTCTGAAGCTGCCTTCACTCAAGTGATCACTTCGAGCTTTAAGCCTGAGAAATCACCCCGTAAATGCACACGTTTAATTGCACATCTGTTAATATGTATGCTTACAAAGTATTAAAAGACACTCAACAATTAATGTCATTTACCTTCGTTCCCACGTTTGACTCGTGCTGTAAATCTCTTCCTTGTTTTCACTTCACGTGATTACGTAGGAGGCGTAATACGTGATGACGCGATACGTGACTCCGCTTCCTCCATTAGAGTATATGGACAAAAAACAGGTTCCAGTTATGACCATTACGCGTAGAATTTCGAAATGAAACCTGCCTAACTTTTGTAAGTAAGCTGTAAGGAATGAGCCTGCCAAATATCAGCCTTCTACCTACACGGGAAGTTGGAGAATTAGTGATGAGTGAGTCAGTCAGTCAGTCAGTCAGTCAGTCAGTGAGGGCTTTGCCTTTTATTAGTATAGATACCTATAGATACTTTTAGTGCAGAGGAACTGGATAAACCTTCTGGCGCTATCAGAATTACTAGATGCTATAAAGTCATTTCAGAGCGGGAAACCAGCAGGCTCTGATGGTTACCCTGTAGAATTTTATAAGAAATTCTCCATTCAGCTAGCTCCCCTCTTATTAGCAACATTTACAGAAGCTAGAGACAATCAAATTCTACCTCAAACTCTTCTCCAACCATTAATCACCGTCTTTCCTAAACAAAATAAGGACTTATTACAATGTGCATCATACAGGCCATTTTCACTTCTGAATAATGATGTTAAGATACTCTCCAAAGTCCTAGCTAGAAGGATGGAGAAAGTGCTGCCTTCGGTAATATCACCAGATCAAACTGGATTTATTAAAGGCCAACACTTAGCTTTCAATCTTCGACGCATGTTTAATATAATATATTCACCTGCAAATTCGAACACCCCAGAGATATTATTATTGTTGGATGCGGAAAAAGCATTTGATATGATTGATTGGAACTACCTTTTCACTACATTAGAGAAATTTGGGTTTGGCCCGAATATTTATGCATGGATCAAACTACTGTATACCAATTCTGAAGCTTCAGTTTGTATTAACAACATTTGTTCAGACTACTTTAAACTAGAACGTGGTACCAGACATGGATGTCCCTTGTCACCACTCCTATTTGCAATCGCCATTGAACCACTGGCAGTTCACTGTCGAAATGCTTATCAGATAAAGGGGATTATCAGAGAAGGACAGATGATATGGTACTGTATATATCAGACCCACAAAATACTGTGCATGCAGTCTTAACAGCACTTACAGAATTTCAAAAGATCTCTGGTCTCAGAATTAATTTGAATAAAAGTGTGTTCTTTCCAGTGAATTCTCTAGCATACAATATTAGATTGGCCACCTTCCCTTTTATTATTGCAGATCAGTTTAAATACCTAGGGGTAAATATCACAAGTAAACATAAAGCTCTTTATCAACAACATTTTGCCGTCTGTATGAAAAAAATTAAGCAAGACTTGCATAGATGGTCAACCCTTCATCTCATTCTAGCTGGAAGAATTAACGTTGTTAAGATGAATATCCTTCCTAAGCTTCTCTTTTTATTTCAAAAAAATCCAATATACATCAATAAATCATTTTCTAAGTAATTAGATTCAACCATAACCTCATTTATTTGGAACTTAAAACATCCACATATCCAAAGAGCGACCCTACAAAGACCTAAGGCAGAAGGTGGCATGACTCTACCTAACTTTCAGTTTTATTACGGGGCAGCAAACATGCAAGCTATAAAAACCTGGACACAAATAGATGAACATACACAGGCTTGGTCCGCAATAGAAATAAAATCCTGCAGTACTCTTTATATTCCTGGCTTTGTGCCCCAATAAATTCAAGTTATCGCCAATATACTAATAACCCAATTGTGTTTCACTCACTCAGAATATGGAACCAATGTAGAAAGCATTTTAAGATGGAGAATCTTTTATCTGTGGCACCTCTGCATGAGAACCACCTTTTTCAATCTTTGCAAACATATGCAGTTTTTAATATCTGGAAAACATTTGAGATTAAATTGCTTAAAAATCTTTATATAGACAACATCTTTGCATCCTATGAATAATTCAATTCCAAATTTAACTTTCCAGTAACACATTTCTTTCACTATCTTCAAATTAGAAGCTTTGTTAAACAGAACCTTCCCAATTTTCCTCATCTCGCACCTTCCTCTATGCTGGACTCAGACAGCATTTCTGCAATATAAAAAATTATTTTGCAGTCCCTCCCTTTCAAAGATCCAAAAGGACAATGGGAAAAGGATCTCTCACTCAACATATCAGAAAAGGAGTGGAAGATAGCAATGCAGAGAATTCACTCGAGCTCCATCTGCGTAAAGCATGCAACTATTCAACTCAAAATTATATATCAAGCACATCTGTCTCACTTAAAACTGTCCAAAATGTTTCCAGGGCAAGATCCAACCTGCAAACGCTGCAATCAAGTTCCAGCCTCACTGGGTCACATGTTTTGGGCCTTCACCAAATTAATATCATTCTGAACAAAAATTTTAAGTGCCTTTCAAACAGCCTTGGTGTCACAATCCCTCCTAACCCATTAACAGGTGTGTTTGGTGTTCTTCCAGATGGGCTTAATGAAAAGATGACAATAAAATCAATAAAATAAAAAAAAAAGAAAGTATTCTCCCACCTAACAAGTCTAAACGCTAAAGTAGTATTTTTACAGGAGACCCACTTATTAAGCAAGGATCAGTTTCGATTGTACAGAGACTGGACTGGCCAAATATTCCATTCCAGCTTTACAATGTAATTTGTAGTATCAGATGTAGTATCTGATTTTGAAGGGCGATGTGTGATTGTCATGGGTTATTTATTTTACTGTAAACTAATTCTGATAAATATCTATGCACGCAATATGGGTGATAGGGACTTCATACAAAACGTATTTGCATCCATTCCCAATGTGAACACTCATAACTTTATAATGGCTGAAGACTTTAATTGTGTTTTAAATCCAGACCTGGATAGGTCTCTTGCCACAGGGGTGATGACATCTAACAGTGCAAAAACAGTTTGTTTTTGTAACTGATCACAACTTATCAGACCCATGGAGATTTCTAAGACAGGCTTTACATACAAAAGTCAACCACTTGATAACTAAAGAAAAAGAGCAACTAATTTTTAAATCAAGACATCATTACTATGAACATGGGAAGAAGGCTAATAATATTTTAGCTCAACAAATCCACAAGCAGGAAGTTCGCAAAACAATACCAGTAATTACCAACACAGATGGAGACAAAATCATTGACCATAGAAATATAATGCACACATTTAGAGACTACTATAAGTCCTTATATTCTATTCAGTTTAAAGAAGACAAGACACAACTAGATACTCTCAGTGCAGAGGAACTTGATAAATCTCTGGCACTATCAGAATTTCTACATGCTATAAACTCACTTCAGAGTGGGAAAGCAGCAGGCCCTGATGTATACTTTGACAGATTTTATAAAAAATTCTCAATTAAGATTCCCTTTTATTAGCAACATTTACAGAAGCTAGAGACAATCAAATTCTATCTCAAACTTTTCGCCAAGCATTAATTACTGTTTTTCATAAGCAGAATAAGGACTTATTACAATGTTCATCATACAGACCAATCTCACTTTTGAATAATGATATTAAGATACTCTACACAGTCCTAGCTAAAAGGATGAGAAAATGCTTTCTTTGGTAATATCACAAGAACAAACTGGATTTATGAAAGGCACTTAGCTTCCAATCTTCGACGCCTTTTTAATGTAATATATTCACCCACAAAGTTGGGTTTGGCCTGAACATATGTGCATGGATCAAACTACTGTATACCAGTCCAGAAGCTTCAGTTTGTATTAATAACATTATTTCAGACTACTTCAAACTAGAATGTGGTACTAGACAAGGATGCCCCTTTTCACCACTGTTTTTTGCAATTGCCATTGAGCCACAGGCAGTTCACTGTCAAAATTCTTATGAAATAAAGGTGATTATCACAGAAGATCACAGAAGGACTTGAACAGAAAATTTTTCTAAATGCAGATAATATGTTATTGTATATATCAGACCCACAAAATACTGTGCCTGTAGTCCTAACAGCAGTAACAGAATTTCACAAGATTTCTGGTCTGAGAATAAATTTGAATAAAAATGTGCTCTTTCAAGTGAATGCTCAAGCATATAATATTAGATTGGACACCTTCCCTTTTAAATTTAAATACTTAGGGGTAAACGTCACAAGTAAACGTAAAGCTCTTTATCAACAAAATTTTGCTGTCTGCATGGAAAAACTTAAGCAAGGCTTACATAGATGGTCAACCCTTCATCTCACTAAGCTGGATGAATTAACATTGTCAAGATGAATATCCTTCCTAAGCTTCTTTTACTATTTCAAAGCTTTCCAACATACATCAATAAATCATTTTTTAAGAAGTTAGATGCCATCATAACCTAATTTATTTGGAATTCAAAGCATCCACATATCTAAAGGGTGACCCTACAAAGACCTAAGGCAGAAGGTGGCAAGGCTCTACCTAACTTTCAACTTTATTACTGGGCGGCAAATATACAAGCTATAAAACCTGGACATTGATACAAATAGATGAACATACACAGGCTTGGTCCACAACAGAAGTAAAATCTTGCAGCACTTCTTTATATTCCTTTGTACCCCAGTAAATACAAGTTATCGCCAATACACTAATAACCCAATTGTGCTTCATTCACTCAAAATATGGAACCAATGTAGGAAGTACTTCAAAATAGAGAAGCTTTTATCTTTGGCACCTCTACATGATAACCACCTATTTCAACCCTCTCAAAAGTACGCAGTTTTTAATGTTTGGAAAACATTCGGGATTAAATCACTTACAGATTTGTACATAGACAACGTCTTCACATCCTATGAACAATTACACTCCAAATTTAACTTTCCAGAAACACATTTCTTACACTACCTATAAATTAAAAACTTTGCTAAACAAAACTTGTCCAATTTTCCTCACCTCCCACCTACTTTTGTTCTGGAAAAAATATTGATCAGTCTTGAGGACTCAAACAGCATTTTTGTAATATATAAAAACATTTTATAGTCCCTCCCTTTCAAAGATCCCAGAGTACAGTGGGAAACAGATATCTTACTCAACATTTCAGAAGGCAGCAATGCACAATAATTCACTTGAGCTCCATATCCGCAAAGCATACAATTATTCAACTTAAAATCATCTATCGAGCTCATTTAAAATTGTCCAAAATGTTTCCAGGGCAAGATCCAACCTGCGAACTTTGTAATCAAGTTCCAGCTTCATTGGGCCATATGTTTTGAGCCTGCATCAAATTAACATTATTCTGGACCAAAATCTTTAAATGCCTTTCAGACAGCCTTTGTGTCACAATCGCCCCTAATCCATTAACAGCTGTGTTTGGTGTACTCCCAGAAGAGCTTAAAGTGGAGAAGGACAAACAAACTGTAATTGCCTTTTCTACACTATTGACACATAGGATTCTTCCAATTGAACAAGATAAGTCTAACTCATCTCTTTTAAGTCAGTGGGTAACTGATGTTATATACTATTTGAAAATGAAAAAAAATCAAATTCTCACTTAGAGGATCTGTGCAAAACTCTTTTAAAATCTGGCAGGATCTAATCAGTAATATTTTAGAATAAGCATTTAAATTGAGGAAGCAGATTATCTTCCCTTTTTTAATCTATTTATTTATTTTTTTTATTTATTCACATATTTTTCCTATTATTAAAGTTTGACTTTGTTGGCCTAACTCTCTTTCTCATGTTTGTTGATTTGACTTGAACTTAGTTCTGTAAAATGTGATTTGCTTGTATGAAATGTTAGGGTGGCACAGTGGTAGCGCTGCTGCCTCGCAGTAAGAAGACTTGGGTTTGCTTCCCGGGTCCTCCCTGCGTGCAGTTTGCATGTTCTCCCCATGTCTGTGTGGGTTTCCTCTGGGTGCTCCCATTTCCTCCCACAGTCCAAAGACATACAGGTTAGGTGCACTGGCAATCCTAAATTGTCCCTAGTGTGTGCTTGGTGTGTGGGTGTGTGTGTACCCTGTGGTGGGCTGACGCCCTTCCCGGGGTTTGTTCCTACCTCGTGCCCTGTGTTGGCTGGGATTGGCTCCAGCAGATCCCCATGACCCTCTGTTAGGATATAACTGGCTGACTGACTGTATGGAATGTTATTTGCTTTTAATAAAATCAGTAAAATTTAAAAAACAAATAATGATTTCTAAAGTTAAAAGAGGGTGACCAGTTGAGTTAAAGGACATGTAAAGAACACCACTGGCATCAGTTATTATGTATTATCACAAGATAAGCATGGTTGTATTTAAGGAATCCAGTCATGACTATTGCAAAAAAAAATTATGTGAGAGGTTATGAATTCTTGATCATTTTAAATATACTTTCAACAGACCACAATAGAGCAGTAATTAGACTCACAGCTACAAGGATCTAGTATCAAATTCTGTCCCAGGAAGAATATTCTAGGCACTTTGGTTCCTTCCATCATGGCAAAGATATGCTGAATTAAGTGAATAAGTGAATCTAAATGTCTCAGTTATTACAAATAAATAAGGGTGTATGACTGAGTATTTCACACAATGAACAATGGCCCTGTTTAGGGTTGAGTATTGCTTACTGTGATCCTATATTGAGAAATTTTTTTAAAAAATAGCCAAACATCATCTAACATCCATCCATCCATTTTCCAACCCGCTGAATCCGAACACAGGGTCACGGGGGTCTGCTGGAGCCAATCCCAGCCAACACAGGGCACAAGGCAGGGAACCAATCCTGGGCAGGGTGCCAACCCACCGCCATCATCTAACAATAAATAAAAAATATCTGATCTGCAAATCATACATGAAGAGAGTCTGATTAAACAATAGCAAACTCTACATTTTAATACTCAGGGGTAGTTCTGGGTATAAGCCAAAAAATAATCTAAGAGGCTTAAAGCTTCCTTAGTATAGAGTGGAAGAACAAGCACTCAACTGACATGAGAAAGATAACAGAAGAATTAGATAGAGGGAGAGGTAAAGGTAGCGTTTAAGTTCAAGTGTATTGCCACAGATACAGAATACAGAGAAATTCTTACATTCGTGTCCAATCAATATGCCACAAATTGCCATTGTCAGGTGCTTAAGCAAAGCATCTTGTCTTGGCCAAGTGGACAAACCAACCCTGCAGACAGGAAGAAAAGACCTTTACTAAGTAGGCCTAGAGTGATTTCACATATTTGCTGTATTAGTTCTATTTCTTTTGTATTTATCTTTAACTTGAATCTTCTTTTCTAGTTATTATTTTCCTAATAACTTGTCTTTTGGTAATTATTTTGACTTCCTTGGTTTTAAACTTTGATGGAGGACAGCTCGTGAGTGTTCTCTTTCTTTTACAACATTCCCTCATACATCACGAAATGGAACAGTCACTGAGAATAGGCGATGTGACCATAAGACAAACAGTACATAAATTATGTGGCCAAACACATTCAGCACATAAAGGTTTTGGTAAAACGTATAGAAATTGAAATGTTTACATTTTAAATAGTAATCTATAAATATACAAAGTTCAAATTAAAAAAAAAATGATGAAAGATGACTCTTTTCATAAACTGTTTGATTAAAATCTGAATAAATTGTGGGTACCATAAAGAGCCTTACAGAAAATTTATCCAAAAGTATGCATTAATAAACCAGATTTATTATTTTACTTAAAGCTACATAACCTGTTATTAGTCTAACATGTATGCCAGCTTGTAAGATTCACTACTCACCACAATAACATACTGAGAAGTATTACGGTGTTTATGTAGCGCATATTGATGGTGGACGCCACAAAATTTATATAATCCCAAATTGTATTTGATAGAGTAATTCAATCCATCCAGAAACTATATATACCACATTAAAGACTGCTACTGCTCACATCAGCTAGCCTTTTTTAGAATTCTTGTGGTTAAATTCTCTAAGGATTCAGTTTATAACTTTGTTATGAGTACAATGGTGTAGTTGTCGTAAACACAGAAAGGACCTCTTTTTATACTTGTAACTGTTCATAACAGCTAAGCTTTATCACTTACTGTAAATATTAATATGAAGAAAACCTTTGGTGTTAGTATGCATTTTCAAGAAGGAAATAATTATACTAATGCATGCATTTCACGCAAAGTGGCGTGCATTATTTATATATATATATACTAGCAAAATACCCGCGCTTCGCAGCGGAGAAGTAGTGTGTTAAAGAGGTTATGTAAACATATATATACATATACATATATACATATATATACATATCTACATATATATATATATACATATATACATTCACATATATACATATCTACATATACATATATATACACACATATATATATACATATACACATCCATATATATATATATATATATATATATATATATATATATATATATATATATACACACACATACATACACACACACATACACATATATACATATACACATACATACATAGTGAGTTGTAACACGGGCTGTGATTGTTACATGGGAGGGAGACAACAAATCACAGCTTCCCGCTTTCTAATCGGGCCTGTGATTGGTGCTTTGACGGATGCCCAGATCCCACAGTATCTCCCCTTAGGAGAGGCATTAGGCAAGTGTAATTGAATAGCGGTGCTGCAAGTTTAGCTTTACACCTGTTTTTAAGGCTTTTTCACTGAAAGGGGCTTTCATGAAAAAAGTTAGGGCTTTGCTACAGGATACACCCTCCACAAGTTAAGGAAGTAAAAATAAAGGTATATATTTCTGTTTTATTTAAACCTTTTAAGTTTGTATGCGAGCGGTATGGTGGCGCAGTGAAAGGTGCCAGTTAGGAGACCCGGGTTCGCTTCCCTGCGTGGAGTTTGAATGTTCTCCCCGTGTCTGTCTGGCTTTCATCCCATAGTCCAAAGACATGCAGGTTAGGTGCATTGGCGATTCTAAATTGTCCGTGGTGTGTGGGAGTGTGCGCCCTGCAGTGGGCTGGCACCTTGCCCGGGGTTTGTTTCCTGCCTTGTGCCCTGTGTTGGCAGGGATTGGCTCCTGTATTTAGGATATAGCGGGTTGGATAATGGATGGATGGACATTTGTATGCATAGCCCCATTTGCCCGTTTTTGTTTTTTTTTCTTTCTTCAGTAATATTTCAGCAAACCCGGAGCTTGTCAGTTCAAATCCTGGTACTGACACCACTGTGTGACCCTGAGGAAGTCACTTCACCTGCCTGTGCTGCAAAAAACAAAAGTAATGTAACAAATTGTACCTCAGATGTTGCAGGTTGCTGGAATAAAGGCATAAGTTAAATAGATAAATATGTATTATACACATAGGAACTATTCATTTATTTTCAGTTAAGTCATCTGCAGCAAACCTTTATAAATGAGGGTTTCTTCTTTTTAGATAGTGCAAACTGTTTCTTCTTCATTGAGGTTTTCTCTTGGAGAGCTTTTTTCATTTCATTGAAAATTAAAGCAGCAGCTGCCAAAATATGTAGCTTCCTTATTAATTTTAGTAACATAAAAGGTTTAAATACTGGTTATCCTTTTACACTAAAATATTACTAAAGAGATACAAAAAAAGTAAAATGCATATGTTGTTTTTCTTTAACACTAGAATTACCAGAGCCTACGAAAAAACTCGTAGATCCGGCCCACCTTAAATCGCTTCTTAAAACCGTTCTCACCTCTCCGCCAGCGTCTTTTCTCATCTAAATGTACTGATAAAGACAAGCTGCCAGCAGCCGGCTATTCCATCCCCCCAACGACTTAGAACGTAAACATGCTTTTCCCAGCTAATGCCTTGATTGATTATCTGGGAGTGAAGTGGAGTTTTAGAGTAGAAATAATAAGATTGTTATTTGGAACACACGCATTTCATATGTGTTGCATTTCTACAGTAATCTGTGTAAACACATTGTTAAAACAGAAACGGTTTACAATATTCTAGTAGCAAATGACAAAATGTAGGCATAAACTATATAATGTATGAAGCCTGAAGTCCAAATATCAAAGAAACACTTTCACAAAAGGTATAAAAAAAAGCCACCGCCAAAAAAAACCCGTCTTAGTGTGAGACATTGACATGACTTAACTATCAGTGCTTCCGTGGCGTAACAGTATCAGTCGCTGACTGGGAATCAGAAGGTCATGAGTTCGATCTTGCACAACTCCCATTTGAAAAGTGTTCTTATTTTCACTATTTTAGAATAAAATGATACATTTGATTTCAGTCTGTAACAGCCGGTGTAATTTATGATATTTGTAAAGGTTAGCATTATTTTTTTAAAATTCACTTTTCATTGTCTCAGTCGCGTTCAGGATCCATCCCTACCGCCCCCCACCTGACACTGCTGTTTTTACATAAAGACGTGCTATAGTTCTGCAGTGTATCACGATACATACGACCGCATGTTTTTTTCCCCCAGTATTGCCAGTCCCCACGTGTTGCTGTATGCTGTTTCTTTTGTACTCCAGGACATGCAGAGGAAAGCATAGTAAAGAGTAGTAACTTCAGCGCTATATGCAATCATCAGACACTCCCCATCTGATGCTGTTTTCACATAAAGACGCGCTAAAGCTCTGCAGTGTACTTGTGACTGCATTGTCGTACCAATGCTTGCGAACTGAAGTGTCTGCATGCACTTTTCGTGGCATTATACGTGTATTTTTTGAGCATGCCCATGTAGCTCAAACACAGGAACATATGTTGATGTAAAAGTATAACAAAACAAGTGCACTTTTATTCAAGACTATAACCGAAGAAAAAAGAAAGCAAGTTACAGTAGGTGGAATGCTAAGAACTGCTGATTTCCATTCTGTGCTATATAACTGTTAACATTTGAATCTGATGATTGCATATAGCGCTGTCTGATTTAGTGTGCGCAAGAACATGCAGGTGGCCAGTTGCTGAGTGCTACAACGCACATTTTAAAAAAAGAAAGAGACAAATATATGTGACGTTTTGAAGAAATCATTTTATGACGCGAATAGTACCAATCAGAAAACATCGTCGAAGTAATACAATATTATTTGAAAACGAACAGCGTCAGGTTGGGTGTGAAGTTATACTGGCACTGTTTGAGTCAGATCAGAAGCTGAATAAGCTGAAAAAGCTCCTGTTCTGACTCTAAGTAAAAAAGCATGAATTAATCAACAGAAATAACCGCGATTGACATTTTAAAGTTAACGATTTACAGTGCATACCAATTTATAAATTCAATGTCCGTTTGAGGAAAAAAAAAAACACTTTCTTCAAAGCTGGGAATCGAACTCACATCTCTGTGGCACAGTAAGGCAGTGGTGCTCCAAGTCAGCAAACCGTCCTTATAACTTATTTTTTCAAGATCCATAACACACAGACAGACAGAGCACTGCGTAATACAGAGACAGACAGGCAGAGATATACAAATAAACAGGGAAGGCACATGTACTGAAAGAAAAAAAAATCAACATGTGCGTTGTTTCTGCAGCACTGAATAAGCTCACCCGCTCTAACATCACCCCTCCCCAAATCTGACTCTCTAAGTAACAGCACAAGTACAGACACAAATCAAGTGCATGTGTGTACTGTATAATATTAACAAAAAGAGCAGCTTACTACTGAAAACGGCAAATATAGGAGTGAGTGGGGATCGAACCAGGACTCTTGATTACACTTGGTTTGCGTCTGTACTTGCGCTGTTACTTAGAGAGCCAGATCGGGGGAGGGGTGATGCTAGAGCGGGTGAGCTCATTCAGTGCTACAGAAACAACGCACATGTTGATTTTTTTTCTTTCAGTACATGTGCCTTCCCTGTTTGTTTGTATATCTCTGCCTGTCTGTCTCTGTATTACGCAGTGCTCTGTCTGTCTGTGTGTTATGGATCTTGAAAAAAATAAGTTATAAGGACAGTTGTTCATGTTAATTGCAGTCTCAATTGTTAAAAAAATATTTTAAAAGGAGCATCCCACTTGAAAATATAACGATCTCATTAACTGACAGTGCATAACAATTTACAAATTTTATGTCCGTTTGAGGTTAAAAAGAAAAAAAAAGAAGTAACACTTTATCCCCAGCAGGGAATTGAACTCATGTTTGTGAGGCAGAGAAAAGCTACTTGGTCTGAGAGGCAAATCTTAGCGCGCTACGCCACGGAAGCTGTTATATGGTGTGTGAAGCTTTTGTGAAAGTGTTTATTTGATCTTAGGAACTCGGGCTTTACACATTCTATAGTTTATGCCTACATTTTGTAACATTTATTACTAAAATATGAAAAAGTTTCTGTTTTAGCAATGTGTTTACACAGATTACTGTAGAAACGGAACACGCATGAAATGCATGTATTCCAAATAGCGATCTATTATTTCTATTCTAAAACTCCAGCAGTTCAGTCACTCCCAGGTAATCAAACAAGGCATGAGCTGGGAAAACTTAGTGAACGTTCTGCGTGCGACGGTGGGGGATGGAATAGCCGGCTGCTCGCTGCTCCTCTTAATCGGCACATTTAGAAGACAAAAGAGAGGTGAAAACGGTTTTAAGGTGGGCCGGATCTACGAGTTTTTTCGTAGACTCTGGTAATTCTAGTGTTAAGGAGATTAAATATTACTGAAGAAAGAAAAAAAAAACTAAAACAGCCAAATGGGGCTATGCGTACGAACTTAAAAAGTTTAAATAAAACAGAAATATATACGTTTATTTTTACTTCCTTAACTTGTGGAGGGTGTATCCTGTAGCAAAGCCCTAACTTTTTTCGTGAAAGCCTGTTTCAGTCAATAAGTCTTAAAAAGAGGTGTAAAGATATTGACAATAAGCCACGCAAACCCACCAAGACATGCAATCGTTTAAATCAAGGCGCGAGTCGAAAAACACCATCCCATACTATTAGTTAACGACTAACACATTTGTATATGTATTGTAAGCATACAATACAACTGATAATATGTTGCGCTTATTTATCTGGTGTACAGACATTTTTGCGTGTTTAACGGCTGAAATCCAATGTGGTTTGTGCCCTTCAGAATGAAAACAGTTTGCATTTACCTTTTTAATAAAAGGCAAGCTTTTAAGCCTGAGAAATCACCCCGTAAATGCAGACGTTTAATTGCACATGTGTTAATACTGGTTATCCTTTTACACTAAAATATTACTAAAGAGATACAAAAAATGTAAAATTCATATGTTGTTTTTCATTAAGGAGATTAAAAATTACTGAAGAAAGAAAAAAAAAAAGCTAAAACAGCCAAATGGGGCTATGCATACGAACTTAAAAGGTTTAAATAAAACAGAAATATATGTTTATTTTTACTTCCTTAACTTGTGGAGGGTGTATCCTGTAGCAACGCCATAAGTTTTTTCGTGAAAGCCCGTTTCAGTCAATAAGTCTTAAAAACAGGTGTAACGATATTGACAATAAGCTACGCAAACCCACCAAGACATGGAATCGTTTAAATCAAGGCGCGAGTCGAAAAACGCCATCCCATACTATTAGTTAACGATTAACACATTTCTATATGTATTGTAAGTATACAATACAACTGATAATATGTTGCACTTATTTATCTGGTGTACCGACATTTTTGCGCGTTTAACGGCTGAAATCTAACATGGTTTGTGCCCTTCAGAATGAAAACAGTTTGCATTTACCTTTTTAATAAAAGGCGAGCTTTTAAGCCTGAGAAATCACCCCATAAATGCACATGTTTAATTGCACATGTGTTAATATGTATGCTTACACAGTATTAAAAGACACTCAACATTTAACGTCATTTACCTTCGTTCCCGCGTTTGATAAAAGGCGAGCTTTTAAGCCTGAGAAATCACCCCGTAAATGCACACGTTTAATTGCACGTGTTAATATGTATGCTTACACAGTATTAAAAGACACTCAACAATTAAGGTCATTTACCTTCGTTCCCGCGTTTGAGTCGTGCTGTAAATCTCTTCCTTGTTTTCAGTTCACGTGATTACGTAGGAGGCGTGATGACATGATACGTGACTCCGCCTCCTCCATTACAGTATATGGACAAAAAAGAGGTTCCAGTTATAACCATTACGCGTAGAATTTCGAAATGAAACCTGCCTAACTTTTGTAAGTAAGCTGTAAGGAATGAGCCTGCCAAATTTCAGCCTTCCACCTACACAGGAAGTTGGACAATTAGTGATGAGTGAGTCAGTCAGTCAGTCAGTGAGTGAGTGAGTTAGTGAGGGCTTTGCCTTTTATTAGTATAGATATATATATATACTAGCAAAATACCCACGCTTCGCAGCGGAGAAGTAGTGTGTTAAAGAGGTTATGTAAACATATATATACATAAACATATATACTTATATGTACATATCTACATATACACACATCTACATAAATACATATATATATATATATACATATACACATCCACATATATATACATATATCAACATATATATACATATATCAACATATATACATACACACACACACACACACACACACACACACACACATATATATATATATATATACGCATACAGACACATATATATATATACATATTTACATATCTACATATATATACACATATATACATATCTACATACATACACATATATCTATATATATCTCTATCTATCTCTATCTATCTGTCTATCTATCTATCTATCTATCAATCTATATATATACATCCCCGTGCTTTGCAGCGGCGAAGTACTGCTTTTAAATTTTTATTAAGAAGAAAACCTTTTTAAATTGAGTGAAAATCTACCAATAACAATTTGTTAAGGATCTGTTTTTTTGTGAAGCTGACTTCACACAGCCTCTCCGCTGTTTTATAAACGAACGTCATATACGGTCTTCCTTTTTCGTTGCTTTGCCAACGGAAGCAGCCTTTTTATTTAATCCTGTTTTTATGATTGTTCTGTTTGTATATCACGTTGTCAGTTCAGCACTTCTGTTGTAATATGACCAAGTTGTGCAAGCACACTCTTGAGAATGCAACGTATATTTGTACAGGAGAAAAGCAATCTTGCCTGAAATCAATGGCAACCTTTTGTAAGTCTATGAACTTAATTTAAACTTTAGGTTTACACGGTGCTCTCTTTCCGAAGTACCTGCACTCATGAATATGTCTGTATGCGTCAGTCGCTCAAATCCCCGCGGTTCGCACCAGCGAAGTTCTGCTTTTAAATTTTTATTAAGAAGAAAAGAAAACCTTTTAAAATTGAGGGAAAATATAGCAATAACAGTTTGTTAAGGATCTGTTTTTTTTGTGAAGCTGCCTTCACTCGAGTGATCACTTCGAGCTTTAAGCCTGAGAAATCACCCCGTAAATGCACACGTTTAATTGCACATCTGTTAATATGTATGCTTACAAAGTATTAAAAGACACTCAACAATTAATGTCATTTACCTTCGTTCCCGCGTTTGACTCGTGCTGTAAATCTCTTCCTTGTTTTCACTTCACGTGATTACGTAGGAGGCGTAATACGTGATGATGCGATACGTGACTCCGCCTCCTCCATTAGAGTATATGGACAAAAAACAGGTTCCAGTTATGACCATTACGCGTAGAATTTCGAAATGAAACCTGCCTAACTTTTGTAAGTAAGCTGTAAGGAATGAGCCTGCCAAATATCAGCCTTCTACCTACACGGGAAGTTGGAGAATTAGTGATGAGTGAGTCAGTCAGTCAGTCAGTCAGTGAGTCAGTGAGGGCTTTGACTTTTATTAGTATAGATTATATAGGTAATGAAATACTGTGATTTGAAATACATACACTTCATGAGTATTTCATGTCTACAACAGTATGGAAATAACAGAGGAAATGTGAGGCCAGAAATGCTGAACACACAGCTAAAACAGAAAATGGTATCGTATGTTTTAGTAATAACGGTATAATTTTGACGTGAAGTGTAGGACGGTGAAGCCCAATATCCAAGAAACACTTTTGCAAAAGTTGTAACAAAACAAGTATGCTTTTTTTCAAAAATTAAACAGAAGAAAAAGAAATTGCTCAATTGACATGTTACTGAAGCCCCACTATCAGTTGTTACAAAGTATAAGACGTTCACATATGTGTGTGTTTGCGTGTTTCATTTTAAACCATTTGAGCTTAAGAAGGAAAACAAGAATGATCTTATGAAGTCTAACATTGAGCTTAAGAAGGATAACAAAGACCGGGAAACGCGTCTATTCAAACGTTTTGATGTGAATTTTAAAGGCATGTTTGAGAAAGTAGAGAAATTAGAAGAACAAATCGAAGAAAATAGATTCAAACTGAAAATGCTTACCGACCAGATTAAAGACGTTACAGATCAGCTGGATGACGTTAAGCAGGCATTCACGGCTCGAGTTGAAACAGCGGAACAATTGGCGTCTAACGCCAATGAAAAAGCCACAGCTGTGAATTCCGAATGCAAAAAACTCGGAGACAGACTTGCGGCCCCGGAAGATGGGCACAGAAGAAATAATGTAAGAATTGAGGGTATACCTGAGAAACGAGAAAGCTCAAGCCCAATGAAATTTGCCGTAGAATTACTGTCTAAAATAATTGGAGATGACTTTAAACTCGACAGTGAGATAGCAGCTGCTTATCGCACATACAGTTCTAGTACCTCTAAACCCAGGTCTTTTATTGTCCGCTTCAAGCGACTACGATATAACCTTGATGTGATGGCACTTCTCAGACACAAGCAAGAAATTATATTTGAAAATAATCTTATTCGTATTTTCCCCGACTTCTCACCATCAACAGCTGCAAAACGTGCAGCCTACTCTGACATTAAAAAGTTGCTACGGGAAGCCGATATCAAATACAGCCTCTTGTATCCCGCCAAACTGAAAGTGGAAGTTCAAGATCAATATTATATTTTTTCAAGCAAAGAAGAAGCCAGAAAAGAATTAAAGAAGCTGTTTCCGACACTCTTTTGAAAGTTAATAAGGAGCCGTATTCTATCAAGGCATGGGAAGGACCTGTCGTCTGCTCTCTGGATCCATATTTAAAGAGACTGGTATTATAATTATACATCCTTTTCTTTATCTGGACATTATATGTTTGTGTCTTAATCAGAGTTATAGACGTAAGTGTGGAAGTAATTAAAGTAGGATTTGTTTTTTTTATTACCTTAAAGTAGAGTATTTAACATCATACACTTGGTTTACTGCTATTTATACTATTTATACTATTACATTATACCTTTTTTTTTATTACCTTAAAGTAGACTGTTTAACATCATTCACTTGGTTTATTGCTATTTATACTATTACAGTAGGAATTACCATGTTTATCCTAGACTACTTTTTAAAATCATTCCCAGGGTTCATTATTTTTTTATCTTAATATTTTAATTTTTAAAATTGCTGAAGATTATTTTAAGCTTAGACTGTTATTGATTATATTTTCAGCAGATAGTATTAAGAATTCAGCTGCAATAGATATCTCTTTGTTTTAATTCTCTAAGGCCGCTGCGGGGTGGTGTTTGTTTTGTTTTGGACGTGCTCTGTCTCTTAGTATGTCAGAGGACCGGGACATCGTGAAGTGGGATTAAGCCTCATGTGGGGAGGCAATAAAGGGGGGAGAGAAGGTGAGCAGGCTATATCTAATCTATTCTTCTAATCCCTATAACTATAAATATCAATGCAACAATAGGCTAAAATGCAATAACTCGTGGGGAAATTTTAAACTAAGATTGAAACTGCCTCATTACCAGTTAAGACTATAAAATGACATTAAAAACTCAGAATCAATGTCTCCATGATGGGACAGTTAACTTTGTGAGCTGGAATGTTAAAGGCCAGAATTACGAATTAAAGAGAAAGAAAGTATGCTCTCACCTAATAGTCTAAAACGCTAAAATAGTATTTTTACAGGAGACCCACTTACTAAGTAAGGATCAGTTCAGACTACAAAAAGACTGGACTGGACAAATGTTCCATTATAAATAAAACTAGAGGGGTGGGAATTCTCATACACAGAACAGTTCCATTTGTAGCATCAGATGTAGTATCGGACCCCGAAGGGAGATATGTGATGGTCATGGGCAACTTATATAACAGTAAAATGAGTTTGATAAATGTTTATGCACCCAATGCTGATAAGGAATTCATGCAAAACCTATTTGCATCCATTCCAAATGTGAACACTCATAAAATTATAATGGCTGGGGACTTTAATTGTGTTTTAAATCCACTCTTAGATAGGACTCCTGTGTCAGGGGGGACGATATCTAATACTGCAAAGACAATTACACAGTTTTTAAATGATCACAACTTATCAGACCCCTGGAGGTTTCTTAACCCAAACTCAAGAACATATTCGTTCTACTCACCAGTGCATTATAGCTACTCAAGAATTGATTATTTTTTTGTAGATAATAATTTCTTGTCTACAATTAAATCATGCAAATACGACACAATTGTTATCTCCGACCATGCACCTCTAGTCTTGGAGCTAAAATCAATAAGCCCCTCACACTCACCTCGCACATGGCGCCTCAACCCTCTTCTACTGGCAGACGAGAACTGCACAGAATTTATATCCAAACAAATCAGCTTCTTCCTAGAGACAAACACGCCCACAGAGGTCTCCACAGGAACACTCTGGGAAACTCTAAAGGCCTTCTTAAGAGGACAGATTATTTGTTTCCCACAGAAATAAATTAGAAACCAAGAAAATATCAGAGCTAAGAAGCGAAGTTACTAGAATAGATGAAGAACAAGCCAGGCGTCCAAGCGAAGCTCTTCACAGGAAAAGGCAGGCCCTGCATGCAGAACTTAACATCTTAACAACTAAAGAAACTGAACAACTTATTTATAAGTCTAGACATCATTACTATGAACATGGAGAAAAAGCTAATAAGCTTTTAGCTCAACAAATTCACAAACAAGAAGTTCGCAATGCAATACCAGTAATTACCAACACAAATGGAGAAGAAATTATAGACCATAAAAATATAATGCACACATTTAGAGATTATTATAAATCCTTATATTCTACTGAGCTCAAAGAAGACAACATACAATCTAATGCATTTCTGGATACATTACAGACACCACAAATAGATGCTTTAAGTGCTGAGGAACTGGATAAACCTCTAACGGTAACAGAATTACTAGATGCTATAAAGTCACTACAAAGCGGGAAATCAGCAGGCCCTGATAGCTACCCCGTAGAATTTTATAAGAAATTCTCCACTCAGCTAGCTCCCCTCTTATTGGCAACATTTACAGAAGCTAGAGACAACCAAATACTACCTCAAACATTTCGACAAGCATTAATCACCGTCTTTCCTAAACAAAATAAGGACTTGTTACAATGTGCATCATACAGACCAATTTCACTCCTGAATAATGATGTTAAGATACTCTCAAAAATTCTAGCTAGAAGGATGGAGAAAGTGCTGCCCTCTGTAATATCACAGGATCAAACTGGATTTATTAAAGGCCGACATCTATCTTCCAATCTCCGACACTTGTTTAATGTTATATATTCACCAGCAAAATCAAACACCCCAGAGATATTACTATCATTAGATGCAGAAAAAGCATTTGATATGATTGAATGGAACTACCTTTTCACTGCATTGGAGAAATTTGGGTTTGGCCCGAATATTTGTGCATGGATCAAACTACTGTATACCAATCCAGAAGCTTCAGTTTGTATTAATAACATTTGCTCAAACTACTTTAAGCTAGAACGTGGCACCAGACAAGGATGTCCCTTATCACCACTGCTGTTTGCAATCGCCACTGAACCACTGGCGGTTCACTGCCAAAATTCTTATCAGATAAAGGGGATTGTCAGAGAAGGACTGGAACAGAAAATTTCTCTATATGCAGATGATACGGTTTTATATACAGTAATCCCTCGCTACTTCGCGGTTCACTTTTCGTGGATTCACGACTTTTGCGGATTTTACATGTAAGCATATCTAAATATATAACGCGGATTTTTCACTTCTTCGCGGGTTTCTGCGGACAATGGGTCTTTTTACTTCTGGTACTTGCTTCCTAAGTTGGTTTGCCCAGTTGATTTCATACAAGAGATGCTATTGGCGGATGGCTGAGAAGCTACCCAATCAGAGCACGCAGTTAAGTTCCTGTGTGCTGCTGACTGGCTCAGCGACGGAGTGCTGCATTAACCAGGAAGTCTCATCTCACTCATTCAGCATTAACGTGCTACTGCTTGAGGGGCCATGTCCAAGTGTCAACAGAAGATGCAAATGATTGCAGAAAAGGTAAAAGTTTTGGATATGCTGAAGGAAGGGAACAGCTACACCGCTGCAGGACACCATCGCAGCATCAATGAGTCCACTATTCTTTTTATTTAAAAAGGAGGAAAAGCATATAAGATCTACGGCCGCAGTGTCCTTTAACCAGGGCGCAAAAAGAGTTGCAAGTGGACGTGATAAGGCAGTAGTCTGGATGGAATCTGCTTTAGGAATCTTTGCAACAAGGTCGACGACGTCATGACCACCTACTAACTGCTACGTGTACTTCGCTATACAGTAAGTGTAAACTTTTCTACTGATTTCATATTGCTTAGCAGTTGTCCCTGTTATTAATAGAGTAAAGGGTGGGTTGTAAACAATACAGGGAGGGTTTAAAAATGTCCAAATACACGTTAAATAATTAAATAAATATGGTGTCCCTACTTCGCGGAAATTCAGTTATCGCGGTCGGCCTTGGAACCTATCTCCCACGATAAGTGAGGGATTACTGTATATCAGACCCAGAAAACACTGTCCCTGCAGTTCTAACAGCACTAACAGAATTTCAAAAGATATCTGGTCTTAAAATTAATCTGAATAAAAGTATACTCTATCCAGTGAATTCACAAGCATATAATATCAGATTGGACACCCTACCTTTTACCATAGCAGATCAGTTTAAATACCTAGGGGTAAATATCACAAGTAAATATAAAGCTCTTTATCAACAAAATTTTGCCGTCTGTATGGAAAAAATTAAGCAAGACCTAGATAGATGGTCAACCCTTCATCTCACTCTAGCCGGAAGAATTAATGTTGTTAAGATGAATATCCTTCCTAAACTTCTTTTTTTATTTCAAAACATTCCAATATATATCAATAAATGATTTTTTAAGCAATTAGATTCAACAATAACCTCATTCATTTGGAACTCAAAACACCCACGTATCCGAAGAGCAACCCTACAAAGACCTCAGGCAGAAGGTGGCATGGCTCTACCTAATTTTCAGTTTTATTACTGGGCAGCAAACATACAAGCCATAAAAACCTGGACACAAATAAATGAACATACACAGGTCTGGTCCGCAATAGAAATAAAATCCTGTAGTACTTCTTTATACTCCCTGTTCTGCTCTCCAATAAATGCAAGTTATCGCAAATATACTAATAACCCAATTGTGCTTTACTCACTTAGAATATGGAACCAAATTAGAAAGCATTTTAAGATGGAAAATCTTTTATCGGTGGCACCTCTGCAAGAAAATCACCTCTTTCAACCCTCGCAAACATATCCAGTATTTAATACCTGGAAAAGTTTTGGGATTAAAATGCTCAGAGATCTTTATCCATCCATCCATTTTCCAACCCGCTGAATCCGAACACAGGGTCACAGGGGTCTGCTGGAGCCAATAGAGATCTTTATATAGACAACATATTTGCATCTTTTGAACAATTACGTTCAAAATTCAACCTCCCAGCTACACATTTCTTTCACTATCTTCAAATTAGAAATTTTGTTAAACAGAAATTGCCCGATTTTCCCCACCTCGCACCCTCCACAATGCTGGAAAAAATACTTCTCATTGCCGAGGAATTAAACATTTCCGCATTATATGAAATCCTATTAGAGTCCCTACCTTTCAAAGATCCAAGAGGACATTGGGAAGAAGATCTCTTAATCAATATATCAGAAAAGGAGTGGAAAGAAGCAAAGCAGAGAATTCACTCGAGCTCCATATGCGCAAAGCATAGAATTATTCAACTAAAAATTATGTATCGAGCTCACCTGTCTCGCTTAAAACTGTCCAAAATGTTTCCAGGGCAAGATCCAACCTGCGAACGCTGCAACCAAGCTCGTGCCTCACTGGGTCACATGTTCTGGGTCTGCACCAAATTAACATCGTTTTGGACAAAAATTTTTAAGTGCCTTTCAGACAGCCTTGGGGTCACAATCCCTCCTAACCCACTAACAGCTGTGTTCGGTGTTCTTCCAGACGGACTTGAAGTGGAAAAGGACAAGCAAACGGTGATTGCATTCACTACACTTTTGGCATGCAGACTTATTCTGTTAAATTGGAAGAATCCTAACTCTCCTCTGATAAGTCAGTGGGAAACGGATGTTTTATATTATTTGAAATTGGAAAAAATCAAATTCTCAGTTAGAGGATCTGTACAAAATTTTTTCAAAACCTGGCAGGATCTGATCAATATTATTTTAGAATAAGAGAAATAAATATTACCGCATTTAATTCCCTTCTCCATCTCTTATTTACATATATATTTATTTCTCCCTTTCCTTTGCTTATTGTTGTCTTATTAAAAAGCCCTAAGCAATTCTCCTTTAGCTAAGCTCTCCTTCTCAGGGGTGGGGTTTGATTTGTCTTTAATTTGTTTGGTTATAAATTGATCTATTTGTATGGAATGATTACAATAAAATTAATAAAATACTAAAAAAAAAAAAAAAAAAAAAAAAAAAATTTGTCACAATGGTAACGCTGCCCAGTATGGGTCTGCACCAATGGTGCAGTGGATAAGCTACCGGTTAGTAATGGCGAGGTAACAGGTTTGAATCCCGCATCGCCTCTGTATTTAGTGCTCTGAGTACTGAGCTGCTTATTATTATAATTATATAACATAAACATACATTTGAGATGAGTTTGTAACATACCATGTAAATTTATGGTACTTCTAAAGGATGTTACTTTTCCTTGCATATGGACATTCATATCAACAAGTCATTTGAACTATTTTTTATTCAGTTTTATTCTTGGGCTCTTCAATAAAAAAATCAATCAAATTACATGTTAATGTGTATGTCCGTGTTCAAGGAAAAGTAATTTCCACCATAGATACTGCAGTGTCTGTTTGCTCAGCAAGACACCAAGAAGAAATGACTGAGCTGTGTTTGTGTGTCTCCTTTTATCCCTTCAGCGCTAACTTTTACAAGTACCATAAATGTATGCAGGCTGTTAGTGACTCAAATCAAATGTTTGTTTTTATTATACAATAGTAATGATAATACCAGCTCACTACTCAAAACAGTAAATGTGACGATAGCCCGGGATTGAACCCGCAACCCCTTGATTATAAGACCGCAGTCCTTACCTTGGCACCAGCTAAACTGATGTGGCTACCCAGTTATATTCTTGAATAAAAGTCTAGTTTTTTTGTTACACCTTTTGTGAAAGTGTTTGATATTTGGACTTCAGTCTTCACACATTTTACACTTCATGTCAACAATTTGTCAATTATAACTATAACATGAAAAAAGTTTCTGTTTTAGCTATGTATTCAACATTTCTTGCCTCACATTTCCTGTCATCCTCCATTTACCCAGATTGTTGTAGACACAGAACACACATGAAATGTATGCCTTCCAAACAATGATAAATTATTTACCCTATACAAATCCAGGCACCTCACACCTAGATAAAGAGACATGAGCTGGGAGAATTTTGTGCCTGACTCGATTTCAGCTGTGTTTGTGGAGGATGGGATAGCAGGCTGCCTGCTGCTTGTGCTCATTGACACATTTGCAAAACAAAGATGTTATTGAGGAGCTGTGAAGGAATTTAAGGTGGCCTGGCATTACGTCTTTTTTGTAGGCTTCAGGGATTCTAGAGTTAAAACATTATTATTTTTTTTTTTTTTTTTAAACATTATCCACCATAACATGAACAAAATACTGTAGTTACCACCTTATTAGTCGCTTTGCCCTGGTTTTTGTCAAATGCCAGGTAGATGGTTTGCATACGTGTTAAAGTAGCACTAAACTGCAGTCACAGACCTTAAAAAAGAACCTCTTACAGTCTCACAACAACCTGACTGCATGCATTTTATATAGGAGTGGAAGATAACTGAGGTCATTTATAGGACATTTTCATTTAAAGAGTGTAGATGCCACACAGGCTGGATAGGCATCCCTGCCAGGAGAGGGAGCAGACCTGGAAGAAAGGACCAGAAAAGGTGGATGGACAGCTCATTAAAAAGAGAAGATGTTGATGGAGGTTTTTTATACCTCCAGCATGCTAGTCCGGCTGAACAGCCCTGCTGGGGTCACTGGGTACCACAAGAGGGCGCTGTAGGGAGACAAGCTCCCTATTATGGACTTCCATGCAACCTGGAAGTGCTTTCATCGGGCAGTCGCCCTGGCACCAGAAGTACTCCCAGGTCTGAGCTGGGAGGTAGAGGAGCAACGCTTGAGTGAAGGAGGTTAGTGCGGTAGGGAGAAAGAAAGTATTGTGGAGAGGAAGACCTGTGTTTGTGCTTGTGTCACATTTGGAGGTATTTAAAATAAAAACCTTTGATTATTTGAACCTGGGACTGTACAAGTGTCTTCATGTTGGGGCTTGGGGCTCGCTGATGCCCTGGGTTTATCACAAGATACATAAAGATAACACTTACCACCATTATAGTTTGTTATTTTCTCCATCTTTATTACAGCTGGTTTAAGACATTGCTTTCCCTTACTCAAGGAAAACTCTATTGCAATGCAGTTCAGCTGAAAGGCAAAAAATGCTATGTGCCATGAAAAACAGTGATTGAATAAATCTCTAATATTGGGGAGTGGCCGGAAACTGTAAAAAGCAAACTAAAAAGTTGCCATTTAAATCAAAGTCAATACGCATTGCTTGAGCAAAGCCATAACAGCTTCTGCATCATGGCCACCTACAAAAAAGCACAACCAGCACACCGATATTTACTATACATTTTTATGAAATTAATTGCAATAATTGTCATACAGCATATTGCATTTCTATTTGGGACAGAAAACAGTAGCCGCCTAGCTTTAACAAAGCATGTTGCTTATCTTTGTCTTTTTTCTGTTTCTTACAATGGCATGCCTTTGTGTTTAGGTCCTAATGGGAGAAAAGGGCAATAGGGCCAATGAAGGGAAAGGGGCAGAGGCATGAGACCCCACAGCCCCTCTTTGTGCATGTCCCTGGGTAAGAGAAAAAGGTCCAAGAGAGGAAATATATAAGGAAAAAAGGGACAACAGATTAGAAAAGAAAAACAAACTGAGGAAAAATCTCCGATCACATGAAGAAACATGTCTGGAGTATTTAATGGAAAAAGATGATAGGTGGAATCAGTGGCCAGATGAGATTTTAGAGAATAAAGCGATGTAATTAAAGATAGCTTTCCAAAAGACGGAGGGAGAAGAAGGAGTGTCACATTGTGAGAATAAGTAAGCGCCTAGATCATGCCTTATGTAGAGTCCCCTTGACACTGGCTTTACATTTGGAGATCGTAAACAAAAAAATTCTAAGAGAGTCTTAAGGACTGATCTGATCTGCACACTGAAAAAGAAAGAAGAAGAGAGTAAATAAAGCCTGGATTTCAGTATTTGGACCATTTTAAGCTCTGAGTTAACATATATATCACTGATGTTCAATATGTGCTGTTTGAAATACAGATTGGACAGCCACCAATACAAAGACCAGAATGATGAAGGATTTTGGTATATTTATGACAAACTGGGCAGATGCTAATGTTTATCAGCTGCATGCCAAGATCCAAAAGCAGATGAATTAAGTTATTCAAACATAATTTCTATGGTTTCTATACTCCATCTCCATAAGTTTGGTACTTAATGCTTTTTCTGGACTCTCCAGTTTTTTGATAAGATTATTACAATGGACTATTATTTTATCTGTGTACTTTACTCTGATGAGATTTTTGCACAACTTTATTCTATTCTAAATTACTTTGCTAAGCTCAATGTGAAATCTCTGCTGTATGGAAGTATATATAGCAATGAGCTGGCTGACTACATACTTGCTTCAAATTTTCAAAAACAGTGTCCATATTTCATCAGCCAGTGTCCCTGGGCATTGCTGCATCCTTATGGAAAGATTTTATCACATTGCTGCAGATTTCAGAATAGGACCTCATTAGTTTCTTGGTCAGAGCAGTAATAACAGCTGACCAGGCATTCTACTGGATGGGATACCAACGTTAGTGGTTCTTGAAATAACTCAAAATTATAGATAGGGGAAGAATACCTGGTGTAAACAGCAAGCTTCAGCTGAATCAGAAGCAAGTACAATATCAGAGTGTCTAAACAGATGGAGACCATACAAAATTATAAGGTGGTCAAGAACCTAGAGGTCTCAACAAAAATAACTGAGATAATTGATTGCTACTACACTGCAAAAAATGAAATCTAAGCAATTGAAAAGTATTTATATCACGACATTAAATCTTGTTTTCCATATGTTAAGAGTTATTGACTTATCAAAAAATCGTATTTTTGATTATTTAGCTTACTTTAAGAAATCTTGTCAAGTAAATTTTACTTACCCCATTGGCAGAATTTTTTGCTAAATAATAGCAAAACAACTCCCATTTAAAGTGTTTTTATCTAGCTTTTGCATGTGCATTTTTGCAGTGTACTACTTCTGGCTGCCGTGCAAGCAGCAGCCTTTTTACAGAAGCTCTGTATTTCTCACTCTTTTTCTTTTTTTTTCCTAACATATTTAAGATACAAATCTTATTTAAAATTGGAATTGATCTGGCTTCTAGCTTGTCACTGATAGTAAATGATAGTAGCCACTAGAAAACAGACAAATGGATTTTAAATGAATTTTAAATTTACTGACGAATGGCAATGCACGCAAACCAAGACACTGGCTTGTCATGACTGTACTTTAAATGGGTTTCAAATTTGGACAAAGTCATGAAGAGGACCCAAAGGCTGCCTTATGCCTGTAATACCTGACACAGTAAGAGACACTAAGAAAATGAAAGCAGGGTGCATGAAATACGCCCATAATCTGCTACTTGCACTGCAATCGCGAGCACCTAACCAGCTCAAGTTACACATTACTGCAGATGCTTTTCTTCCACAGACAAATCACAGACAGAGTAAAAGCAAGGCAGAAAGGCTGGTCTATCATCTACTGTAATGAGAAGTGTTCCAATTGCTGTCAAATAAGATGGATGATCTGTCTGCACTTATAGTGGGCCATGGGGCATACAAGTACAGTGGCATTTTGTACTTTACAAAGAGCTGGCTTTAACCTGACATACCTGACACTGTTTTAATACTGAATGAATTTCATCTTATTGGAGCAGACAGAGACCAAGTGCAGTATGGAAAAGAGACATTCTATGTGAAGGAGGAAGCATATTACAGTTAAAACAACAATATGTAATTCAGACATTGGAATTCTGGCTGTTGGAATTCATCCAAATTATTTGCCCAGGGAGATAAATGACATCATCCTTATTAATGTTTATATTCATCCCTCTGCAAATGAGGACCTTGCAACATAAATGGTTCATTCTGTCACCAACACTTTAATGATGACTCACTCCGACCCTGCAGTTAAAATATGTGGTGACTTCAACCATGTGATTTTGGAACAAACTAGACCAGCTGGACTTGCTGTATTCAAAGGTTAAAGATGCCTTTAAGTGTAATCTACTTGCTCCTTTAGTAAAACCTGACCCCAACCTGATTCAACTTATTCTCAGCTACAAGCCTGTTATTATAAAGCAAGCTGTTACCAACAGAATAGTGAGGAAATGGAGACTGGAGGCTCAAATGACTCTGAATGACTGCTTCCAAATGACAGACTGGGAAATGATGTGTGAGTCAATGGGGATGATATTTAACTCTTTTAGGGCGGATGTAGACTTTTGTCGACAGGAGGGGTTGAGGGCAAATGTCGACAAAAGTCGACATCCAGGGATGGAGGGCGACAATCAGCTGTTAATGGCGACAAAACTCACTGTCACGTCACAGGCATTCCCTCTGTGCTTGGAGGAATGCTAGACTCATTGACTCGGCAACTAATCCTTGCATGTGTGTGAGTTGAGAAATGTAAACAAATGTAAACAAGGGCAAGATGGCATCGACATATCAAAAGGGAGTGAAGTGAGGTCAGAAAAGAAAACACTCGGCAGATGATGTTTTGCGCATTATCGCTGAGTCAGACTCTGATTTTTCAGAGTTGGATTTTATTGACAGTGATCAGGAGATCGAGCAAGAAAGTGAGAAGCCGGCATCAGCTGATCGGCTGCCAGCTGAGCACATTCGCACACCTACGCCAAGGTTCGCATGGGAGGAATACCCAGACATTGATCCGTGAGAGCCGAACTGGCTACCGGACTTCAAAAGACGGCATGATTGCTGTTGGACACGGCTGATCACCAGCTGCTGGACTACTTCGTGCTGCTCTCTCTTGATGTTGCTTTTCAGCTACTGTCAGACGAGACAAACAGGTAGACAGAGAAATTTTTTGAATCACGGGCTGCGCTTGCATCGCATTCTCGTTTTTCAAAGTGGAAACCCACAACAAAAGACGAGATGAAGGGCGTTGTGGCATTACAAATAGAGATGGGATAGAACTGTCGATATAACTTCAGGGAGCATTGTTCCAAACGTGCTTTGTCCCCTGATGGCTTTGGACAGGTTATGCAGCGTGATGATAGGTACGTGATGCTGCAAAGTTTTTTTCATGTCTGTAATAAACAGAAGCAAATCCCAAGGGGTGAGCCAGGCTATAACGCCATGCATAAAGTTCAGCCCCTGCTTGACATTGTGGAACCAACATAGAAACAATTTTATCAGCCTGGCTGTGATATGTCTGTGCATGAATCTATGATAAAATAAAAGGGACGCCTTTTTTTCTGCAAATATATGCCAGACAAGCCCACAAAGTATGGCATAAAGGATTTTGTACTGGCAGAAGCAAACACTGGTTTCTGCCTGAAAGTAATTACATATACAGGAAAGTATTTCTTTCAAAGAGAGAACTGTCCCTTGACAAGTCAGGTTGTGCTGGAGCTGCTTCAGGGCTATGAACATTTGGATCATGTTGTGTACATTTGGACAATTTTTATACATGCCCAGAATTGTTTATGGAGCTACAGAGCAGAAGAATTGGAGCTTGTGACACTGTGAGGGTGAACAAGAGACACATAGCTTCACAGCTGAAGCCAGACAGGCTGAAGATGAAAAGAGGTGACAATACGATTTTCATGCAGGCAGAAAACTTGGTAGCAGTGGCATGGCACAATGGCAAACGGGTGACTTGTCTCTCTACAGTACACACTAACAATATATGTGAGAAAGTGCAGCAACAGACAATTGAAAAGTAGGCACCAAAACAACACATATTGTAAGCAGTGCAATGTGGCAATGACTGAAATTGGCAGCTTTGAGCGAGATCAGACTTTGCAGGACTTTGCTGTGTAAAATGTATGTGATATGTATGTGAAATGATATAGTATGCAGGCTCATACAACATGCAATACAGTAACATTTGTCAAAAGTAAATATTTTTGTTGATTTGATATGTTAAACAATTGCTTTGTGTTCTTTTTTAAAAAAAGTTAGTTTTTGGAAAAATATTCAGCCCTGGGAGAAAAGAAACGTCACATGTGATAAAGACCATGGAGTGGCTGCTGCTTCACCACCTGAGGCCACAGGTATGCCACGCCCTCGACCTTCTGCAGTTCGCATACCAGGAGAAGGTGGGAGCGGAGGATGCCATCATCTACATGCTACACTGATCACTCTCCCACTTGGACAGAGGCAGTAGTGCTGTAAGAATTATGTTTCTAGACTTCTCTAGCGCCTTCAACACCATCCAACCTCTGCTCTTTAGGGACAAGCTGACAGAGATGGGAGTAGATTCATATCTAGTGGCATGGATCGTGGACTATCTTACAAACAGACATCAGTATGTGCAGATCTGACATTGTGGTCAGCAACACAGGAGCACCGCAGGGGACTGTACTTTCTCCGGTCCTGTTCAGCCTATATACATCGGACTTCCAATACAACTCGGAGTCCTGCCACGTGCAAACGTTCGCTGACGACACTGCTATTGTGGGCTGCATCAGGAGTGGGCAGGAGGAGGAGTATAGGAACCTTATCAAGGACTTTGTTAAATGGTGCGACTCAAACCACCAAACCTGAACACCAGCAAACCCAAGCAGCTGGTGGTGGATTTTAGGAGGCCCAGGCCCCTCCTGGACCCCGTGATCATCAGAGGTGACTGTGTGCAGAGGGTACAGACCTATAAATACCTGGTAGTGCAGCTGGATGATAAATTGGACTGGGCTGCCAATACTGATTCTCTGTGCAAGAGAGGACATAGCCGGCTATACTTCCTTAGAAGACTGGCGTTCTTCAACATCTGCAACACGATGCTGTAGATGATCTATCAGACAGTTGTTGCGAGCGCCCTCTTCTACGCGGTGGTGTGCTGGGGAGGCAGCATTAAGAAGAAGGACGCCTCACGCCTGGACAAACTGGTGAGGAAAGCAGGTTCTATTGTAGGCAAGAAGCTGGACAGTTTGACATCCGTGGCAGAGTGACGGGCACTCAGCAGGCTCCTATCAATTATGGAGAAACCACTGCATCCACTAAACAGTGTCATCTCCAGACAGAGGAGCAGCTTCAGCGACAGACTGCTGTCACTGTCCTGCTCCACTGACAGACTGAGGAGATTGTTCCTCCCCCACTCTTCAATTCCACCCGGGGGGGTAAATGTTAACATTATTCAAAGTTATTGTCTGTTTTTACCTGCATTTTTATTACTCTTTAATTTAATATTGTTTTTTGTATCAGTATGCTGCTGCTGGAGTATGTGAATTTCCCCTTGGGATTAATAAAGTATCTATCTATCTATCTATCTATCTATCTATCTATCTATCTATCTATCTATCTATCTATCTATCTATCTATCTATCTATCTATCTATCTACAGTATCTCACAAAAGTGAGTACACCCCTCACATTTCTGTAAATATTTTATTATATCTTTTCATGAGACAACACTGAAGATATGACACTTTGATACAATGTAAAGTAGCCAGTGTACAGCCTGTATAACAGTGTAAATTTGCTGTCCTCTCAAAATAACACAACACACAGACATTAATGTGTAAACCGCTGGCAACAAAAGTTAGTACGCCCCAAGTGAAAAATGTCCAAATTGTGCCCAAAGTGTCAATATTAACTCTCTTGGGCATGGACTTCACTAGAGCTTCACAGGTTGCCACTGGAATCCTTTTCCACTCCTCCATGACGACATCACAGAGCTGGTGGATGTTAGAGGCCTTGCGCTCCTCCACCTTCTGTTTGAGGATGCCCCACAGATGCTCAATAGGGTTTAGGTCTGGAGACATGCTTGGCCAGCCCAGCATACACTTTGCTGAACATGCTGGGCGCTGCTACAGTATATTTACATTAGACATCACTAATCATGACCCTGAGATAATATGAATGGGAATATGATGATACATGGCCAACGTGGCATCAAGTAAATAAACAAGACTGTAGTGAAAAATAACACACTTAAAATGAAAACAAAGGTTAAGGCTAATGTCAGAAATGAAATCCCCATATATAAAAACCCCAAATAAGACAAAAATACTTGCACAAAATTGACAAGATTCTACATCTGAGGACAGACCTAAAAATCTCAGACAGCAAAAAACAAAAATAAAACAAGAAAAGGGTTCTTTTTCCATAAATAAAATCAAATCCTTACTGTTTTTAAAGAAGTACTTCTGTGTAGAATCACTTAACAAAGCACTTGTTATGCTATGGTAGTCTTTGTGGATCTCATGCAAAATGGCACATTTGAAGATGCAATCAGATAGATGCACATTTCTTATATGCACACTCACCTTGAGTTCAGCTTGAGTTGGTCAAGCTCTTTGTGTGATAATCATTGGATGTTGGAAATAAATGGGAACAAGCAAAAAAATGTATGGGAAAAATAAATTATCTAAAGGGAGCAAGCAAAAAAACGTAAGATAAGCATATAGTAAATGCTCAAAAGCACAGAAAAAAAACAACTGCTTCAAAATCCTGAGTGCTAAACATTATCCATCCATCCATCCATTTTCCAACCCGCTGAATTCGAACACAGGGTCACGGGGGTCTGCTGGAGCCAATCCCAGCCAACACAGGGCACAAGGCAGGAACCAATCCCGGGCAGGGTGCCAACCCACCGCAGGCTAAACATTATAGCTGTGCAATGAAGATGACAGGTAACTTTCTATACAAATGCTGATTTAAGATATTTTAAGGCCCATAGACAAACGATACAATTTGATTTGAAGTTGAGAATATGATGAATGGTAAAACATGTTTAATATCTCTGCAGGAAACTGTGAATACCTGGTGTAAGGAAAACACAGAGATAATATGAAGAATTGGGGCACCTTTAAGCAGAACCCCGTATAAATGATGATAAAATTACAAAAAGGCAAAAAAACCAACAAGCAATATCTTTTCAGAACTGGTGCTGCCAGTCGCCAGGTCTATTGAGGAGAGATGAGGAGAAACATTAGGCAACAGTGCCACCCCTCAACGTGGGGTGGAATTGCTACTTGACACACCCTCAGGTTTTTTCCCAATCGCACATTTGTGGCACTGAATATGACCTATAATTTGGCAGACCCTTCAGCAGTATTCCAGTTGTTTGTTAGAAATGTATTTATACAGTACAAATAACTGATATTTATTATACAGGATTTAAACAGCTGTACCCCTGGTACAGTATGTATTGTATTTAATGGAATGTATCATAGCAAGCAGTCACTGTTCCTAAGTCTACTGCTCTGAGTTTTGATGATATGACATTGCCTTTTCAGATAATGAAGGAGTTCAAAATCCAGGATTATGGCACATTTTATATGACTGCATAACCATAAATAAATGTATCCATTTTTTGAACAACTTAGTTCAGTAGAGGGTTGCAAAGAACCACAACTTATACTGGGAATCTGGGCAGAAGGCAGGAAGCAACCCTGAACAGGATGCCAAGTCAATCGCACAATATACATGTAGTTATGCATGAACAATTGGATTCAAAGTAATTAGATTTCAGAATCATGGAAAGTGGACTGTAATTATTCTCGCTTGTCACATTTGGTTTGAAAATGCTTGACTAAAACCTGTTGTGAAACCAATCTCATGTTCAGGACTGTTCCCTTAAATGCTTCCTTTAAGCTAGCAGCAGCACTGGCATGGTAGATGGTACTAAGACTACCAGAAGTGTTTTTCTCACTGATGAGTTTGAAACACCTGCTGTTTCAGTGATTCAAGACAAAGTTGTAGGTGCACATCTGTTATGTAAAATCATTTCTAGTGTGACCTACACACTTAAGGAAGAGATATACCTATTCTTGTTTTTGCAGGCAGAATACAAATCAGAAGACTTTTTTTGCATGGAGACTGTGTCAGAAAAGAGACAGTTGCCTTCATGAAAACTGTACCTTTTAATGAATGAACTATAAGCTAAATTACGGCAATTGTACAAATCCAACACGCCAAATTTGTTTGGAAAGCATGAGGAATGAGACTGATGTTGTGCAATGGGGCCAAGGAATGGATCTGGGGATGCCCACACTCCATATTCACCCACACACACTCATAAAATTCTTAAATTAGCTCACCATGCAGATCTTTATGATGTGATTCAAAAATGTTAGCCATCATTTCTTTTATGAATACACCAAATCAGAAACAGTTTATTAAAAAGTATTACCACTTTAAATAAACAAACTGATTTTTTTCAGTCATTTACTGTATATTGCCATCAAATAACTTATTAGAACAATTAAACCTCCTTTCCAAGTTTGAGTGAGAGAAAAAAGTAGTTCAGAGAAACAGTCTGCTTGTTATAGCAGTGAAAGAGCTACAGTTGCGTCAATTTCCTGTCTGTATTCTCACAGCAAGACCATTGTGTGATCAAACCCCACTTTCTAACATTGTGGCTAAAGTATTAATGTGCTTTACTACTCCCTTTTTGTTTCATTTATGAGCAAAAATGGTTCAGCATTTTGGTGCTTGCTTTGGTGTGTCAACCTCTGTTTTAAAATAACACTGAAGAATCCGTCGTTCAGGTAGTTTGCAGGATACCGGTGGTGGGCTGCCTTTCCCTGGGGGTCTATGAGTAACCAATGTTCTGTTAGCTCATTTCCTGTTCCAAGACATTTCCCCCTGCAGTAGATCAGCCATCATGCTTAATGCTGCTGAGTGAAGAATGAATGGCACCATACTGGGCAAGAAGCCAGGGAGGATTTAGAGCAAGCTTTGTTTCTCCAAGGTCAAAGAGCCATTATGTGTCTTAAATCCTTAGGCTAATCATTTCCAGCCACTGTCAGAATGTAACAGTGAAGACTCAAATCTGAGCCATTAAGTTATAAGGCTCCCCTGTTATGTTCCTGGCAATGTCTACTAAAATAAAAAAGGACCTAAGCTAAAACACAGAAATATAAAAAAAGAGAAGGACAATAGGTTTAGTTTCAGATTTGGGATGCATATCATTGGCCAGAGACATAATGACAGAAGTCTTCAGATTGAGGTAAAACAATAACAATAATAGCAATAATATATAAAAAATACATATATATATATATATATATATATATATATATATATATATATATATAAAAAATATAAAATAGGTATTTTAAGCTAAGGCCTGGTGACAATGCATGAGAAACAAAGAAAGTTTTTGCTTACACAGAAAATAATCTTTTTTTGAGTCAGTAGATGTTAGGAAAGTACAAGTCAAATTTATCTGACCCAGCTGGTCTTGATACAGCCCGAACCATACTGTACACTGATGGAATACAGCAGCTATGAATGTTTTTCATCATATTTTGTATAATAGTAACTATCCATCCATCCATCCATTTTCCAACCCGCTGAATCCGAACACAGGGTCACGGGGGTCTGCTGGAGCCAATCCCAGCCAACACAGGGCACAAGGCAGGAAACAATCCTGGGCAGGGTGCCAACCCACCGCAGATAATAGTAACTATTATATTTATTTATTATAAGAAAGGAAAAACAAATACACAATAAAATATCCTTTTTACAATGATGTTTTCCCATAGTTTCATTGCAGCAAAATATTAATGTTACTCAAAAGCAAAGCAAATATCATTTTTAAGAAAAATACATATTGTCAAATTAAAAAGAAGCTATCCTTTAGCTGAAATAAATCTATTTATTGAAATCAGCACTCCACCTATCTTACCTTTTCAGTGTAATACTATAATAAAAACATGGGTCTATTTTCCCCATGGATCCTTCTGCATGAGCCTTTTTCCCTAGTCCACATAGGATCTCCTTCTGTTGATCACGTATGAAACTCACACATTCAGTGCACTGCTTCACTTCACAAAGGAGAGACACTTTCTAAGCCATGAACTTTCTACTGTATTTGAAGCCCTTGCAGGTACATCACTACCAATATTATTGTATCAGGAACAATAAACAACAAGCCACGTACCGGTACAAAAAATGTCATTTTTTGAAGTGTGGGATGAGATGAAGATCATCACTGGCTGCAGCTCGAAGCGGGTGCCACCATCGAGAGAGACGTGGAGAGAGCAAACCAGATGAACAACTTTTTTAACAGGTTTGACCACCCTAACCCACTCACCTCGGAGTACTGCACCCTCCACCCATCCTTCTGCTGATACCAGCATAGGTGAGAGTTTACCCCAACCCACAATTACAGCATCCCAGGTAAGCAGAGAGCTGAAGAGACTTTGTGTCAGAAAAGCAGTGGGTCCAGATGGAGTATCACCACGATTGCTGAAGGCCTGTGCGTTGGAGCTGGGGAGTCCTCTACAGCGCATCTTCAACCTGAGCCTGGAACAGGGGAGAGTCCCGAGGCTTTGGAAAACATCTTGCATCACCCCAGTCCCAAAGGTATCACGTCCAGGTGAGCTGAATGACTTCTGGCCTGTCGCTCTGACGTCACATGTGATGAAGACCATGGAGCGGCTGCTGTTTCACCACCTGAGGCCACAGGTCCACCACTTCCTCGACCCTCTGCAGTTCGCATACCAGGAGAAGGTGTAAGCGGAGGATGCCATCATCTATATGCTACACTGATCCCTCTCCCACTTGGACTGAGGCAGTGGTGCAGTAAGAATTATGTTTCTGGACTTCTCAACACCATCCAACCTCTGCTCCTTAGGGTCAAGCTGACAGAGATGGGAGTAGATTCATACCTGGTGGCATGGATCATGGACTGTCTTAAAGGCAGACCTCAGTATGTGCGTCTCGGGAACTGCAGGTCTAATATTGTGGTCAGCAACACAGGAGCGCCGCAGGGGACTGTACTTTCTCCGGTCCTGTTCAGCCTATATACATCGGACTTCCAATACAACTCGGAGTCCTGCCACGTGCAAAAGTCCACTGATGACACTGCTATCGTGGGCTGCATCAGGAGTGGGCAGGAGGAGGAGTACGGGAACCTAATCAAGGACTTTGTTAAATGGTGTGACTCAAACCACCTACAACTGAACACCAGCAAAACCAAGGAGCTGGTGGTGGATTTTAGGAGGACCAGGCCCTTCATGGACCCCGTGATCTTCAGAGGTGACTGTGTGCAGAGAGTGCAGACCTATAAATACCTGGGAGTGCAGCTGGATGATAAATTGGACTGCACTGCCAATACTGATGCTCTGTGTAAGAAAGGACAGAGCCGACAATACTTCCTTAGAAGGCTGGCATCCTTCAACATCTGCAATAAGATGCTGCAGATGTTCTACCAGACAGTTGTGGTGAGCGCCCTCTTCTATGCGGTGGTGTGCTGGGGAGGCAGCATAAAGAAGAGGGACGCCGCACACCTGGACAAACTGGTGAGGAAGGCAGGCTCTATTGTAGGCATGGAGCTGGACAGTTTGACATCTGCGGCAGAGCGACGGGCACTGAGCAGGCTCCTGTCAATCATAGAGAATCCACTGCATCCACTAAACAGTATCATCTCCAGACAGAGGAGCAGCTTCAGCGGCAGACTGCTGTCACTGTCCTGCTCCACTGATAGACTGAGGAGATCATTCCTCCCCCACACTATGCGACTCTTCAATTCCACCCGATGGGGGGTAAACGTTAACATTCTACAAAGTTATTGTCTGTCTGTATACCTGCATTTTTATCACTCTTTAATTTAATATTGTCTTTATCAGTATGCTGCTGCTGGAGTATGTGAATTTCCCCTTGGGATTAATAAAGTATCTATCTATCTATCTATCTATCTATCTATCTATCTATCTATCTATCTATCTATCTATCTATCTATCTATCTATCTATCTATCTATCTATCTATCTATTTTTATAAAATGTGTCCAGCTATCTACATAAGTACAGTATGTCAATGTTGCTGAAAATATTGTTTGAGGTAGGAGAGCAGGCATTACAAGACCAGGGAAAAGGGAATTCCAAGCTGTTAGCATAGAGGGTTTGCTAAGTTATCCAAAGCTTGGCAGGAAGAGACATAAGAAGTACTGGGAAGGGGGTGATGGATGCAGGCTAAGGCACTGAAACTGCTTTTGAATAGTTCTATTTACAAATCTATCATTACTAACCATTATTTTAGCCAGGATATACACTACGTTTCAAAAGTTACCAATAAATCAAGTTTCCCATAAATTCATTTAAAAGTATAGCCAAGGCATTACTAGTGTTTATAATGGATATTACTGATTGAAATGACTGATATTTAATCCATTATTCATGTATGGCTGCAAAGTTCCATTTTCAGAAGCAACTCCTTCATTGTCCTAATGGTAAACTCCCTTAGCTTACCCTTAATTTGTCATGTTTCAATACTAATTAGTTATTACAGAAAACTTTACATTAGCAACACTGAAACCTGTTGTTCTATTCACTTGGGTTGCAGGGTACTGGGATTCCTAAAGTTCAGTTTTGGGTTTAAAAATGGCCAAAATGAAAATGCTTTGTCAAGAATCTGTGATCTTTCAGTCTTTTCTTCTTCCCTAATTTTACTCCCTCCTTACCCTCTAATTTATATAGCCTGTTTTTGACTTTCTAGTGACACACCTGTATTTTTTTCAACTTTGAAATAACATTTAACTATTTTTCTAATAAAATCTTCATGTTGTCATTTGACTTGCTTGATGCAGAAATACTGCGACAGCTGTGAAAATGTTAATTTACAGATACAGTTCATGTAACATGTTCAGCCACGATGAGCTTTTTATCATTTTCTGCACGATTTTGTCCTGAATGAGTATCAGCACTAACTAAACTGCATGTACCCCCTCCTCCTTCACCATGTTAAACCGCCTAGCTAAGATATCAAAAGACTGAATTACTTCTGTCTATGTTTCAAAGAAGCAGCAAGTCCTGGAAGAGTTTAGCTTAGGAAATCTGAGAGAAATACCAGGAGCAGCGAATGTATGCATGCATGGTTTTCATTTACCTGACAAAGGCTTTGGAGTCCCCCAAAAGGGATCCTGTCTACACTCATTGTTAGCAAAATTAATTAGTCAGCTGATATTGCTGTATGACCAGATGACTGAATCTATACTATGCAGTGAGACATACTCCTTAAGTATCATAATGTCTGATTTTTATCTCTAAATTATTCTGCAACTGGAACCCTGCCAAACATAATTTAAATGTGACTAATTTCTCAGTATATTAACCTAGGCTGAAAACAGACTGTACACATTGTTGTATAAAGTTCCTTCTTATGTACATCATTGCACTACATTTCAGTCAGATTTCTTGTAACTGTGAAGTTCTTGCATGAAAACAACACTAGTCGTATGTGACCACATTAGCTATATGGATAGGCTGCTTTAGATTTGCTTCTGCAAAAGATCACTAAATCTTGTGTTACTGCCAGAATTTATTCCCTGGCTTGTGTTTATTTTCCTTTTTATAGTTGATTTTAAGTATGTTTTATATTGTTATCCTAATATTGTTGTGTAGAAGGAAAATTTTTTATATTAGCATAAAAGTAGCAAATTAACATAAAGAGCCATAAAAAGTAATTAAAAGCTTCTAAAACATTAGATTAAGCATAAATTAGAATGTTAAGAAAATAAGATAGGTCAAGTAAATAGTTAAACAAAAAATCAGTCATTTTGCATTATTTTTTAAGCTTAAGGTAATTCCACACTGAAAGGTTAACTAGAAAAAAAAAGGTAACTAGAAGAACATGAAGGCTGGTAGACACACAATAGTATTGATGGATTTAAGAAAGCTGTGACCTAGGCAGATGCATAAACTGCTTATGCCTTAGGCCAATGCTGTATACACTGCCTCCCAAGAGAAAACACCCTCGGCATTGCCCATCTTTCAGGATAAACAAAAAATGTACCAGTATTTATTATGATGAACTTGAAACTATAGCAAGGATGCAAATGTGGTTAGTTTTAAATCCGTAACAGAGAACTAAAAGCACTTATCAGTGTGTCTCCAGGTACTATAAACCTTTCACATGTGTTTAATCCCTTTATCTTTGAAAACTATCGCAAAAGGTTTCTCTTATGTATACATTTGCCTATACTGAATGACACTATCTTTTCCAGTAGAGTAGTTAAGAAGTTCAAAAAATGCAGTGTTGCCCTTTAGTTTTCAGTACAATTGAATGTTTTTGGTTTACACTTCAGATTATGACATTGTAATTTGATGTATGTATGTAACCTCTAAACCAAGATGAGACTTTTAACTCAGACCAGCACTGTTGTAAAACAGGGGTGTTCCGACCCTAGAGGGCTGCAGTGGGTGCAGGATTTCCACCCTGCTACTTTCTTCATCAGTAACCGATTTCTAATGTTAATTGACTTATTTTCCCGTCATGTTAATTGCCTTTGTTATTTAACAATCCTCTGTATTGCTTGGTTTTTCCTTAAATGGCAGCCAAATAAAAATGAGATATGAAGTGAGCCAATAGATGACCTGCTAAGTTGGAGGCCTCAAACTCCAACCAGTTCCACTTCATATTGCCAATCTGTCTCAAAACAGCATCATATGTTAAACAAAGTTATTCTTTTAAAGCTAACCATCAGAACTTTCAGCTCTCTGAGTATCTGCCAATTTGAATGTGAGTTGTGCTAAAAGACCTTTGGCAGTCTACTAGCTACAATCAGGGAAAAGTAACAGCAAATGAAACCAACAAGAACAGGTTAAGCCGGGTAGTCTTTGTTTTGATTGACACATAACAAAACCATCAGGACAAGAGGCATCAGGAAAAAAATAAAAGACCAATTTATTTATTTCATTGTGGCACAAATGGTATTCCACAGAATATTACATTTTGTTGTATGATGTTTTTATTTATGTTTTGCCTTCTGTGTGTATATATATTAGTGAATGTAGTAATTATGCTATGAACTAGTCCCAAAATACTGGAGGGTCCCAAAAAATTAAAACAAATGCCCACTAGTGGGGGATATACTGTCAAACCCCAGGTAAATATAAGGGCAAACACAGGATTGTTATAAAATAAAATGCTCTTCACTAACAGTGAAGCTTCATAAAAGGCAATATCAGTTGCCCAAAACAATAACAAAATCCAATGCAAACCAGGGGGGTATTTTCCGTACGTCGCTTAAATCATCCGAGATCAGATGCCTGATCTTGGATGAATTAATGCCAGTGAAACTCATCCAGGATAAGTCGGTTTTTCAAACGCAGCCGCGTAGTAGATTAGTCTAGCAAGATCTAATCATCCGAGATGATTGCGCGCGCCCGCGCTGAGTGAAGCCCATATATATTGAGTCTAGAAAACATGATCAGCAAGTCTTTGATAGGCTGTAACAAAATGACGAAAGAACGGGCGCATTTTTTTTTCACACAAGCGAGCAGGACCTTTTATTCGAAGGACATGAAGAATTTCAAGATTTAATACACACAAGGGGTAACACTTCAAAAGCAGCTCAAACCAGAAAAGACGGCTGGCAAAAAGTGGCCGACAAATTAAACGCATGTGCATTGTACTTACTGAAAGCAGCGTTTCATTTCCTATGTGTCAGATTAATTATTTAATATGTCATAATTCCAGATCAAACATGAGCACAAGGAGAACATGGAAACAAGTTAAAGTGAAGTACAAGAATATACTTCAAACTGGTAAATATTGGTATATAACTATTTAAAGAATTGTTGACATAAAGAATCATATATAATATAAAAAGCATTAATTTTAAAGCTAATAAGAAGGCAGACAAGCAAAAAACAGGTGGAGGTCCATGCGGTCCAGACCTAACCCCTGCAGAAGAGTTGGCTATCCAGCAAAATGCCCATCGCCCTGTTTCTGAGGGCATTCCAGGGTAAAGCTCCTCCTAAGAACCAGTGGCAGGATGCAGTGGTCACTTCATTTCAGGTAAAGGATGGTCATTGCATATATTTGTAATCGATGTGTGCCATAGGTATGTTCCATATAGCCCTTTTTTTTGTTGGGTCAGTTGCAGGGAATGTCATATCCCTAGAACCAACGAGATATTGACGAAGGTCAAATATTTGATGAAGACACTGTGTCTGATTATTCGGATCTGCGTACAATCCAGTGCCCCAATCACATTTGGAAATCCTGGGTAATGAGAATGTTAGGCTGATTGTGAGATTCTTTATGGAACTGTGGGTGTTTTTGCCTGTGTATTACCTACCTGAAATGGCATGAAATGCCTCTTTTATTGTCTGCACACGCAGGTGTCCAGGAAACACTATGAAAACCCGAAGGAAATATTTCAGAGCCAAACAGACTTTACGAATTGCCTGGCAAACTGCACTTTTAGATAGATTTTCCGCATCGCCTACAGTATATACAAAAAGTGCCTCTTGCAAAAAACCTCAAAACAATGCATACTGTCTGTGTGGTTGTGAGAGCCCGACTTCGCCTAGTTTGACTTCGAATATAAGGTGCTAATAAATCTTTGAGGTCCAATATTCCCCCTGGCTAAAGCAGTATCTTTCGAAAAGAATTTCTTCCAGGAGCAATAAAGGATCTTGCCGATCATGCAAAACCCTCTCTATATGAAATTCTCTTCTTATAATTTGCGCACCGATATCAATTGGTCGCTCATTCATGAACGGTGAAGCCATGACTGAATGAATTCCATGCACGGGCACTGATTAAGTGTGTGAGCTAATCCTTGTTTACATAGAACAAACCTGCAGGTTTGAGGATTAGGATGAGTTGCTATGACAACACAACCAGCAAGAGTTTCAAAAAACCGACAGATCCAGAATCATGCTAAATCGTCAACAATTACATCCGGCTAAAACAAGTAATCCACGTACGAACAATAGTCTCAAAACAGTAATCCAGAGAAAGGTTAAAAAGTAGAACAGAAAGTCAAAAATTCCAGTAAATCACACAAGCACAACCACAGGAAAAAAAAAATGACTCCACAGAGTATTCAAATGAACCATCATACAATGCTGAGGGCAGCGCCTGACAGTGAAGGGCAGTGGTTCCGCTTCTTGGTGAATTTCCCACAAGACACATAACACATAGACAACACATAGGCAACAAACATATTTACCACTTTGGAGTGAGTTTAAAGAATCCTGTAATTCTGAGAGTATCAGAGGTTTGTCAAGCTCTTTTGCACCAAGAGTATCAAGCTGTGGTATTTGTATTGTATCAAAAAACTCCTTTGATTGTGTCTTATCTTCTTTAAATTAGTGGAGTGTAAGGACTTATAATACTCTTTAAATGTGGAAGTTTTACTTTAATTGGGAAAGCAGCAGGCCCTGATGGCAACCCGGTGGAATTTCATAAGAAAGTTTCAATTAAGTTAGGTCTTTATTCATTAACAATATTCATAGAGTTAGGGGAAAACAAAATTCAACCTCAAATTTTTCATCAAGCATTAATTACCATTTTTCCGATGAAAAATAAGAACTTACTACAATGTGCATAATACAGACCAATTTCACTTCTGAATAATGATGTTAAGATACTCTCCAAAATTTAGGAAAGAGGATTGAAATGAAATGCTATGGCAGGAGAGCCAGGAGGACCCCACTGCTGACACAGAAACATAAAAAAGCAAGACTGGAGTTTGCCAAAATGTACTTGAGGAAGTCAAAATCCTTCTGGGCGAACGTCTTGTGGACAGATGAAACCAAGATAGAACTTTTTGGTAAAGCTCATCATTCTATTGTTTACAGAAAACGGAATGAGGCCTACGAAGAAAAGAACACAGTACCTACAGTCAAACATGGTGGAGGCTCTAAGATGTTTTGGGGTTGTTTTGCTGCCTCTGGCACTGGATGCCTTGACTGTGTGCAAGGCATCATGAAATCTGAAGACTACCAAAAGATATTGGGGCACAATGTAGGGCCCAGTGTCAGAAAGCTGGGTCTGCGTCAGAGGTCATGGGTGTTCCAGCAAGATAATGACCCCAAACATACCTCTAAAAGCACTCAGAAATGGTTGAAGACAAAGCACTGGAGAGTTCTGAAGTGGCCAGCAATGAGTCTGAATCTAAATCCAACTAAACACTTATGGAGAGATCTCAAAATTGCTGTTCGGAGAAGGCGCTCTTCAAATCTGAGAGACCTTGAGCAGTTTGCAAAAGAAGAGTGGTCGGAAATTCCAGTTGAGAGGTGTAACAAGCTTGTTGATGGTTATAGGAAGCGCTTGATTTCAGTTATTTTTTCCAAAGGGCGTACAACCAAATATTAAGTAGAGGGTGCCAATAATTTTGTCTACCCCGGTTTTTGAGTTTTGTGTGAAATGATGTCAGATTTGGCTTCTTTTCTCTGTTTTTTTGTGTTGTTCCAATGCACATAAAGGAAATAAACATGTGTATACCAAAACATTTGTTATTGCAACAATTTTCTGGGAGAAATGGTGCATTTTCTGGGAAAATTCCAGGGGTGCCGATAATTTCGGCCATGACTGTATAAGCTTCAACCCGTTTTGGCCTGTGCAATTCCAAAGCCTCCTTCTCAATAATAGGGGTCAAACTTACCTTGTTTCCAGCCCTTATTTGGAGACTTGAGAGCTAGTTTTTAGATTACAGCCTGAGTTTTGAGTATTGAGAGCTGGGCAGGATTGTAACAGTTCCCAAGGGCAACAGCACCACAAATGTGGCAAAATTCAAAAGTTGGTTCAGCAGGAGAGAGACAGAAAGAGTACCACATTGGCAGTTAAGCTGTTATGTATATGTTTGAATTTGCATGAACTTTATGTTTCATGGTTGTTGGGTTATTTTGTTTCATGTTTTTATGTTCTCTGTGTTTTGTGGGTGGAGCACCAGGAGGTGGGGGCACCAAGATGTCATAAATGCCGGGTTCTCCTTTTTGGTTATTTATTCCAGTCAGAAGTGAGACCCTGCAGTCAAGTATTGTAATTGTTTACAGTCTTACTGTAAGCATTGTATTTTTCACTGGATTTTCTTTTTTTTCACTTTATGCCCTGTTATTGGATTTCTGTTTAGGTTTTTGTATCAGGACTTGTTTGCTTAATATTGCCTTTTTGTGCCTCTTTTTGCTCTGAGGAGCTTTACCTTATACTTGTACCTCAGAAGCCTGTGCCAGGATACTGGAGCTGGGATTAATTCCATTACAGAAAGACCTTTTCCAGGCTGGCAAAAGTGGCCTGGCCTGATCAATAAACCCTTTTGTTGAATATTTGGAGACTTCACACCCTTTTGCCATGTTTGAGACTCAAACAGAAACAGAACATCAAAATACCATTGTGGGATGTGGGGCACTAGATATCAGTACTACCTCTCGTGTGTGATTTTGCAGTAAAGCTGCCAGGAACACCACAAGAAAAACTGGAAATATTGGCAGGCCTGAAAATTTTTTTTTTTTTTTAAATGTCCTGTGTCAGTATATGTGATGCAAGGAGTAGAGAAAGCTGTGGTTTCACTTTGTAGGGGGTTGTATAGTTACAAGTAAAACACACATTCTTATATAAATAAGTTCAAATTAGCTGCCTTAACACACAGGTCTCAAATTTCACAGAAATAAAAGTCTTTTAAGTGCTTGTGTCTCTAATGCAAACAGACTTTCTCCAGCTATGGTGCTTCTGTCGTTCAGATCCATGTTCATGGTAGCATCTCCAGGGGAGGTCTGAAGAAGACACCTTTAAATTTTATTAAATCTGAAAAGAAATATTTGGAGTTGAGTTTTGTTTGAAGATTTATTACATTTTCTTTTAGGTTTCACAGTTTTCAGGAAGACTTCAAAACTGTTTCTCCAGTTAATAAAAGTAAAGTGTGCTTGGGGAAAAACACCTCATTTACGCAACTCGGAGCCCAGAGCACGACCATGAGGATAATATATCCATAATGTGCTATGATAGATGGGGAACTAACAGGATAATAAATCATATATGCAAATTATGGGAAGTATCAGGATGGATACTGAATGTGGAGGAAAGTGACTGCGTATCATAGGAAAGGTGGGTACAAAAACACCAGTTTAAGTCATGCAATTGGGATTTGAAATTAACACTAGAATTACCAGAGCCTACGAAAAAACTCGTACATCCGTTCCACCTTAAATCACTTTGCACCTCTCCATCAGTGTCTTTTGTCCTGTAAATGTGTCGATAAGCAGCAAGCAGCCTGCTATCACATCCCCCACCACCGCACAGTTTTCTCAGCTCAAGTCTGTTTACCTGCGTGTCAGTGGCTTGGAGTTGTATAGAGTGAGAAGTCAAGCAAAATGACACCATTTATAAATACTATATCGTTATTTGGAACACATGCATTTCATTTGTGTTCCATGTCTACAACAATCTATTTTCAATAATCACATCGTTAAAACAGAAACGTTTTTCATGTTTTAGTAATAATTGACAAAATGTAGACATAAAGTGCATAATGTGTGAAGCCTAGAGTCCAAATATCTTATAAACACTTTCACAAAAGGTACAAATATAACAGAACAAGTGCGCTTCTATTCAAGAATATAACTGCAGAAAAAGAACTCGCGTTAGGATGCGACATTGACACGCATTTGCTACGACCACTTCGGTGGCGCAGTGGTATCAGCTGTTGATTCACGATCCCACCCCCCCTCAAAAAAATTTCATTCAACATTAAAACATATATACAGTATGTATATATATATATATATATATATATATATATATATATATATATATATCTATACTAATAAAAGGCAAAGCCCTCACTGACTGACTCATCACTAATTCTCCAACTTCCTGTGCAGGTAGAAGGCTGAAATTTGGCAGGCTCATTCCTTACAGCTTACTTACAAAAGTTAGGCAGGTTTCATTTCGAAATTCTACACGTAATGGTCATAACTGGAACCTGTTTTTTGTCCATATACTCTAATGGAGGAGGCAGAGTCACGTATCGCGTCATCATGCCTCCTACGTAATCACGTGAACTAAAAACAAGGAAGAGATTTACAGCACGAGTCAAACGCGGGAACGAAGGTAAATGACGTTAATTTTTGAGTGTCTTTTAAAACTGTGTAAGCATACATATTAACACATGTGCAATTAAACGTGTGCATTTACAGGGTGATTTCTCAGGCTTAAAAGCTCGCCTTTTATCAAACGCGGGAACAAAGGTAAATGACGTTGTTGAGTGTCTTTTAATACTGTGTAAGCATACATATTAACACGTGCAATTAAACGTGTGCATTTACGGGGTGATTTCTCAGGCTTAAAAGCTCGCCTTTTATCAAATGCGGGAACAAAGGTAAATGACGTTGTTGAGTGTCTTTTAATACTGTGTAAGCATACATATTAACACATGTGCAATTAAACGTGTGCATTTACGGGGTGATTTCTCAGGCTTAAAAGCTCGCCTTTTATTAAAAAGGTGAGTGCAAACTGTTTTCATTCTGAAGGGCACAAACCACGTTAGATTTCATGCTCAAGAGTAAAATCAGCACACAGCTTAGTCATATTAGAACCGGAAGTACGAACTGACAACATGGTATACAAAGAGATCGTTAAGAAATAATTATTGATTCATTTTCCCTCAGTTTAAAAAGATTTACTTTTCTTCTTAATAAAAATTTTAAAGCAGTACTTCGCCGCTGCAAAGTGCGAGTATTTTGATATATATCAAAATATATTGCGTCATCACGCCTCCCATGTAAGCACGTGAACTGACCCGCTGCCGTTTGCAATGCCATATTCGCGAGATACAAGTTTAATGAGAAGACACGAGGTATAAACGACAGTTTGGATCACTTTCTGACAGAGTTAAAATTGTTGTAGCGAGAAACTTTTAACTGCCGGGTCTTAGCTAACATTAAATAAACCCATGGACATCGCAACATCACACAAGAGAGCGGCTCACGTGAAGTGACTGAACGCAGCAGGAGTGATCACTTCGATGAATCAAACCTGTTCAAAAAACACATTACACAATTGGTAACGTGCAAAAACAATATGAAACCGATTGTGGATTTGCGTACAGCCACTGAAACTTTGTGACGGCACGAGACTTCAGGTCACGTGTCTGGAAAAGAACCTCATTCAGGCAACTATTTTTACTAGCGGTGGCTCAGGGGAGACAGTTTTTATTCCTCGCATCCCCGTTATACCCTCTGATCTCCCATTTCAATTCAAACGCCTCCAATTTCCACTAAGGCTCTGCTTTGCAATGACAATTAATAAGTCTCAGGGGCAGACCGTACATATATATATAGGGCGGCACGGTGGCGCAGTGGGTAGCGCTGCTGCCTCGCAGTTGGGAGATCTGGGGACCTGGGTTCGCTTCCCGGGTCCTCCCTGCGTGGAGTTTGCATGTTCTCCCCGTGTCTGCGTGGGTTTCCTCCGGGCTCTCCGGTTTCCTCCCAGTCCAAAGACATGCAGGTTAGGTGGATTGGTGATTCTAAATTGGCCCTAGTGTATGCTTGGTGTATGGGTGTGTTTGTGTGTGTCCTGCGGTGGGTTGGCACCCTGCCCGGGATTGGTTGCTGCCTTGTGCCCTGTGTTGGCTGGGATTGGCTCCAGCAGACCCCCGTGACCCTGTGTTCGGATTCAGCGGGTTGGAAAATGGATGGATGGATGGATATATATATATATATATATATATATATATATATATATACACATATATATGTCAATGTATGTATGTATATATTTATGTCTAGATATATGTAGATATGTATATATATGTGTAGATATGTATATATATATGTGTATATATATGTAGATATGTAAATATATATATATATGTGTGTGTGTGTATGTATGTATGTATATATATATATATATATATATATATATATATATATATATATATATGTATGTGTATATGTATATATATATATATATATATATATATATATATATATATATTTATCTGTGTGTATGTATGTATGTGTGTATATATTTGTATGTGTGTGTATGTGTATCAATGTATGTGTATATGTATATATGTATATGTGTGTGTGTATGTATGTGTGTATATATATGTAGATATGTATATATATGTTTATGTGTGTGTATGTGTGTGTGTATAGCAACACTCATAACAATGACAACACAATTACATTGACAATCATGTTACGTTATTTTTAAAATGTTTGCTTTTCTTTTTCATAACCTCTTTAACACACTACTTCTCCGCTGCGAAGCGCGGGTATTTTGCTAGTCTATACTAATAAAAGGCAAAGCCCTCACTGACTGACTGACTGACTCACTCACTCATCACTAATTCTCCAACTTTCCGTGTAGGTAGAAGGCTGATATTTGGCATGCTCATTCCTTACAGCTTACTTACAAAAGTTAGGCAGGTTTCATTTCGAAATTCTATGCGTAATGGTCATAACTGGAACCTGTTTTTTGTCCATATACTCTAATGGAGGAGGCGGAGTCACGTATCGCGTCATCACGTATTACGCCTCCTACGTAATCACGTGAAGTGAAAACAAGGAAGAGATTTACAGCACGAGTCAAGGTAAATGACATTAATTGTTGAGTGTCTTTTAATACTGTGTAATTGTTGAGTGTCTTTTAATACTTTGTAAGCATACATATTAACAGATGTGCAATTAAACGTGTGCATTTACGGGGTGATTTCTCAGGCTTAAAGCTCGAAGTGATCACTCGAGTGAAGGCAGCTTCACAAAAAAAACAGATCCTTAACAAACTGTTATTGCTATATTTTCCCTCAATTTTAAAAGGTTTTCTTTTCTTCTTAATAAAAATTTAAAAGCAGAACTTCGCTGGTGCGAACCGCGGGGATTTGAGCGACTGACGCATACAGACATATTCATGAGTGCAGGTACTTCAGAAAGAAAGCACCGTGTAAACCTAAAGTTTAAATTAAGTTCATAGACCTACAAAAGGTTGCCATTGATTTCAGGCAAGATTGCTTTTCTCCTGTACAACTATACGTTGCATTCTCAAGAGTGTGCTTGCACAGCTTGGTCATATTACAACCGGAGTGCTGAACTGACAACGTGATATACAAACAGAACAATCGTAAAAACAGGATTAAATAAAAAGACTGCTTCCGTTGGCAAAGCAACGAAAAAGGAAGACCTTATATGACGTTCGTTTATAAAACAGCGGAGAGGCTGTGTGAAGTCAGCTTCACAAAAAAACAGATCCTTAACAAATTGTTATTGGTAGATTTTCACTCAATTTAAAAAGGTTTTCTTCTTAATAAAAATGTAAAAGCAGTACTTCGCCGCTGCAAAGCACGGGGATATATATAGATAGATAGATAGATAGATAGATAGATAGATAGATAGATAGATAGATAGATAGATAGATAGATAGATAGATAGATAGATAGATAGATAGATAGATAGATAGATAGATAGACTAGCAAAATACCCGCGCTTCGCAGCGGAGAAGTAGTGTGTTAAAGAGGTTATGTAAACATATATATACATAAACATATATACTTATATATACATATCTACATATACACATATCTACATAAATACATATATATATACATATACACATCCACATATATATACATATATCAACATATATATACACACACATACATACATACACACACATATATATATATATACTAGCAAAATACCCGCGCTTCGCAGAGGAGAAGTAGTGTGTTAAAGAGGTTATGAAAAAGAAAAGCAAACATTTTAAAAATAACGTAACATGATTGTCAATGTAATTGTGTTGTCATTGTTATGAGTGTTGCTATACACACACACATACACACACATAAACATATATATACATATCTACATATACACATATCTACATATATATACACATATCAACATATATATACACACATGCATACACACACACATATACATATATACATATACACATAAATAGATACACATACACACACATACAAATATATACACACATACATACATACATACATACACACACAGATATATATATATATATATATATATATATATATATATATATATATATATATATATATATATATATATATTTGCAGTTGGAGATCCACAAAGGGAGAAAAAACGAATCCCGTATCATAAAATAGTTTTATTCCTCAGCTTTCAACCCCTATCAGGGGTCTTCATCAGAGGATAATGCTTAGACTTACAAGAATCAAAGGCAATATATAGCATCACATTCAGTATTGGGGGGGGTGGGTGGCGGTGACTAAGTCAGTATGATCAAGGGGGGGGGGGGGGTGTATCGTTTAATTAAAGTGCATATGTCCTTCTTAAGTTGGCATATGCTGGGTTTATGTCCAAGTGTCTGTTAATGGCGTTTTCATCTGATAGCCAAGACTCGGCCAACTCTCTGGCGCTTTTTGTACTGGCCTTAAATTTTACTTTTACTTTGTCCCAGTTGAATGTGTGTCCTGTCGATTTACTATGTGCATATATCAAAGATAGTGCGTCCTTTCTTCTGACGGCGTTGCGATGTTCCTGTACACGTGTTGAGATTTTTTTTGACGTTTGTCCTATGTATACAGCTGAGCAAGAATTGCATGGAATACTATAAAATGCGTTTCGTGTTTCGGCTGTCGATTTCTTGTTTTTAGCATTAAACAGGACCATGCGCAGATTGTTGGTGGGTTTAAGTGCTATTTTGATGCCCCACTTGGTCAGGGTGCGTGCCGTGCCTTCTGACACATTATGGTGATACGGGAGTGAATGCCCGGTGGGGTGGGGGTTCTGATTTACGTCGCTTGTATGCTGATTCCTTTGGCGCCTGCTGTGTAGACTCCGATTAATGAATGATTTTGAGTATCCGTTCGAGGTGAAAAGTTGAAACAGATAGCGTCTCTCATTAATTTTTGTTTCCTTGGTATTACAATGCGTGTGGACTCGTTTAAATAGGGTTTTCACGCAGCTCCGTTTATGAGATACCGGGTGATTGCTGGCGAAGTGTAGAACCTTGTCTGCGTGGCATTGTTTGCGGTAAACACTTGTGGTCAGGGTGGCGTCACTATTTCTTTTGATGTAAATGTCCAGGAAATTGATGTGTCGATTGTTTTCTTTTTCCATTGTGAACTGGATTGCAGGGAATATTGTGTTAATATGATTGAAGAAGTCATTCAGCTGGTTCTTTCTTAATATGACGAATGTGTCGTCTACATAGCGTATCCAAATTTTGGGTGTAATCTGGGATAAAGCTATGTTTTCAAATCGTTGCATTACCAGTTCAGCTAGGAGTCCAGATAACGGTGATCCCATCGGCATGCCTTCTTTCTATGTGTAATACTTGCCGTTGAAATGAAAGTGCGTTTTTTGGCAAAGTGATATTAGGTGCATTATGTCTTTGATGGACAGTTTGGTTCTTGTCTCTATGGTGGGGTCACTATCCAGTTTCATTAATAATGTTTCCGTGGCCAGTTGGATCGGGATCATGGTGTATAGCGATATAACATCAAACGAGACCATGATCTCGTCCTCGGCGATGGATACGTCATTCAAGCGCTGTAATGCCGACTCCGCGTTGTTGACGAAATAATCTGAGTCGTCCGTTAAATGTTTAAGTAGTTGGAAAAGTCTTTTTGACAAGTTGTATGATGATCCGCCTATTAGGCTAACCACTGGTCTGTATTTTAGTGGTGTTTTGTGTATTTTTGGGAGTCCATAAAATTCTGGGCAGTTAGCATCATTGGATTTCATTTTGTGAAAGTTCTGTACATCCAGGCGGTTACCATTTCGGAGTTTGGTCAGAGTATAGTTTATTTTATTCTGTGTGGTTTTTGTTGGGTCGTTATTTAGCTGTTGATAAGTATTAGTGTCCGAAAGCATTTCTTCCATAGCTGTGGAGTATTGTTCTCTGTCTAGGATAACAGTTGCGCCTCCTTTGTCAGCTGGTGTAATAATAATGCTGTTGTCATTCCGTAAAGATCTTAAAGCTTTCTGTTCACTTGCCAGAATACGTGTGGTTGGTTGCCTTGTGTGTAGCTGGCTGGCGACGTTGCATCTTATTTCTTGTGCCTGTTCTGTTGGTATTGGTATCCGGTATCTCATAAACGGAGCTGCGTGAAAACCCTATTTAAACGAGTCCACACGCATTGTAATACCAAGGAAACAAAAATTAATGAGAGACGCTATCTGTTTCAACTTTTCACCTCAAACGGATACTCAAAATCATTCATTAATCGGAGTCTACACAGCAGGCGCCAAAGGAATCAGCATACAAGCGACGTAAATCAGAACCCCCACCCCACCTGGCATTCACTCCCGTATCACCATAATGTGTCAGAAGGCATGGCACGCACCCTGACCAAGTGGGGCATCAAAATAGCACATAAACCCACCAACAATCTGCGCATGGTCCTGTTTAATGCTAAAAACAAGAAATCGACAGCCGAAACACGAAACGCAGTTTATAGTATTCCATGCAATTCTTGCTCAGCTGTATACATAGGACAAACGTCAAAAAAAATCTCCACACGTGTACAGGAACATCGCAATGCCGTCAGAAGAAAGGACACACTATCTTTGATATATGCACATACTAAATCGACAGGACACACATTCAACTGGGACAACGTAAAATTAAAATTTAAGGCCAGTACAAAAAGCGCCAGAGAGTTGGCCGAGTCTTGGCTATCAGATGAAAACGCCATTAACAGACACTTGGACATAAACCCAGCATATGCCAACTTAAGAAGGACATATGCACTTTAATTAAACGATACACTCCCCCCCCCCCCCCTTGATCATACTGACTTAGTCACCGCCACCCCCCCCCATCCTCCCACATCCCCACCCCCCAAACACTGAATGTGATGCTATATATTGCCTTTGATTCTTGTACGTCTAAGCATTATCCTCTGATGAAGACCCCTGATAGGGGTTGAAAGCTCAGGAATAAAACTATTTTATGATACGTGATTCGTTTTTTCTCCCTTTGTGGATCTCCAACTGCAAATATATATATATATATATATATATATATATATATATATATATATATATATATATATCTGTGTGTGTATGTATGTATGTATGTGTGTATATATTTGTATGTGTGTGTATGTGTATCTATTTATGTGTATATGTATATATGTATATGTGTGTGTGTATGTATGTGTGTATATATATGTTGATATATGTATATATATGTAGATATGTGTATATGTAGATATGTATATATATGTTTATGTGTGTGTATGTGTGTGTGTATAGCAACACTCATAACAATGACAACACAATTACATTGACAATCATGTTACGTTATTTTTAAAATGTTTGCTTTTCTTTTTCATAACCTCTTTAACACACTACTTCTCCTCTGCGAAGCGCGGGTATTTTGCTAGTATATATATATATATATATATGTGTGTGTGTGTGTATGTATGTATGTGTATATATATGTTGATATATGTATATATATGTGGATGTGTATATGTATATATATATGTATTTATGTAGATATGTGTATATGTAGATATGTATATATAAGTATATATGTTTATGTATATACAGTGGTGTGAAAAACTATTTGCCCCCTTCCTGATTTCTTATTCTTTTGCATGTTTGTCACACAAAATGTTTCTGATCATCAAACACATTTAACCATTAGTCAAATATAACACAAGTAAACACAAAATGCAGTTTGTAAATGATGGTTTTTATTATTTAGGGAGAAAAAAAATCCAAACCTACATGGCCCTGTGTGAAAAAGTAATTGCCCCCTTGTTAAAAAATAACCTAACTGTGGTGTATCACACCTGAGTTCAATTTCCGTAGCCACCCCCAGGCCTGATTACTGCCACACCTGTTTCAATCAAGAAATCACTTAAATAGGAGCTGCCTGACACAGAGAAGTAGACCAAAAGCACCTCAAAAGCTAGACATCATGCCAAGATCCAAAGAAATTCAGGAACAAATGAGAACAGAAGTAATTGAGATCTATCAGTCTGGTAAAGGTTATAAAGCCATTTCTAAAGCTTTGGGACTCCAGCGAACCACAGTGAGAGCCATTATCCACAAATGGCAAAAACATGGAACAGTGGTGAACCTTCCCAGGAGTGGCCGGCCGACCAAAATTACCCCAAGAGCGCAGAGACGACTCATCCGAGAGGTCACAAAAGACCCCAGGACAACGTCTAAAGAACTGCAGGCCTCACTTGCCTCAATTAAGGTCAGTGTTCACGACTCCACCATAAGAAAGAGACTGGGCAAAAACGGCCTGCATGGCAGATTTCCAATACGCAAATCACTGTTAAGCAAAAAGAACATTAGGGCTCGTCTCAATTTTGCTAAGAAACATCTCAATGATTGCCAAGACTTTTGGGAAAATACCTTGTGGACTGATGAGTCAAAAGTTGAACTTTTTGGAAGGCAAACGTCCCGTTACATCTGGCGTAAAAGGAACACAGCATTTCAGAAAAAGAACATCATACCAACAGTAAAATATGGTGGTAGTAGTGTGATGGTCTGGGGTTGTTTTACTGCTTCAGGACCTGGAAGGCTTGCTGTGATAGATGAAACCATGAATTCTACTGTCTACCAAAAAATCCTGAAGGAGAATGTCCGGCCATCTGTTCGTCAACTCAAGCTGAAGCGATCTTGGGTGCTGCAACAGGACAATGACCCAAAACACACCAGCAAATCCACCTCTGAATGGCTGAAGAAAAACAAAATGAAGACTTTGGAGTGGCCTAGTCAAAGTCCTGACCTGAATCCAATTGAGATGCTATGGCATGACCTTAAAAAGGCGGTTCATGCTAGAAAACCCTCAAATAAAGCTGAATTACAACAATTTTGCAAAGATGAGTGGGCCAAAATTCCTCCAGAGCGCTGTATAAGACTCATTGCAAGTTATCGCAAATGCTTGATTGCAGTTATTGCTGCTAAGGGTGGCCCAACCAGTTATTAGGTTCAGGGGGCAATTACTTTTTCACACAGGGCCATATAGGTTTGGATTTTTTTTTCTCCCTAAATAATAAAAACCACCATTTACAAACTGCATTTTGTGTTTACTTGTGTTATATTTGACTAATGGTTAAATGTGTTTGATGATCAGAAACATTTTGTGTGACAAACATGCAAAAATATAAGAAATCAGGAAGGGGGCAAATAGTTTTTCACACCACTGTATATGTTTACATAACCTCTTTAACACACTACTTCTCCGCTGCGAATCGCGGGTATTTTGCTAGTATATATATATATATCTATACTAATAAAAGGCAAAGCCCTCACTGACTCACTCACTCACTGACTGACTGACTGACTGACTGACTCACTCATCACTAATTGTCCAACTTCCTGTGTAGGTGGAAGGCTGAAATTTGGCAGGCTCATTCCTTACAGCTTACTTACAAAAGTTAGGCAGGTTTCATTTCGAAATTCTACGCGTAATGGTCATAACTGGAACCTCTTTTTTGTCCATATACTGTAATGGAGGAGGCGGAGTCACGTATCGTGTCATCACGCCTCCTACGTAATCACGTGAACTGAAAACAAGGAACAGATTTACAGCACGACTCAAACGCGGGAACGTAGGTAAATGACGTTAATTGTTGAGTGTCTTTAAATACTGTGTAAGCATACATATTAACACGTGCAATTAAACGTGTGCATTTACGGGGTGATTTCTCAGGCTTAAAAGCTCGCCTTTTATCAAACGCGGGAACGAAGGTAAATGACGTTAAATGTTGAGTGTCTTTTAATACTGTGTAAGCATGCATATTAACACATGTGCAATTAAATGTGTGCATTTACGGGGTGATTTCTCAGGCTTAAAAGCTCACCTTTTATTAAAAAGGTAAATGCAAACTGTTTTCATTCTGAAGGGCACAAACCATGTTAGATTTCAGCCGTTAAACGCGCAAAAATGTCGGTACACCAGATAAATAAGCGCAACATATTGTCAGTTGTATTGTATGCTTACAATACATATAGAAATGTGTTAATCGTTAACTAATAGTATGGGATGGTGTTTTTCGACTCGCGCCTTGATTTAAACGATTCCATGTCTTGGTGGGTTTGCGTAGCTTATTGTCAATATCTTTACACCTGTTTTTAAGACTTATTGACCGAAACGGGCTTTCACGAAAAAACTTATGGCTTTGCTACAGGATACACCCTCCACAAGTTAAGGAAGTAAAAATAAACGTATATATTTCTGTTTTATTTAAACCTTTTAAGTTCATATGCATAGCCCCATTTGGCTGTTTTAGTTTTTTTTTTTCTTTCTTCAGTAATTTTTAATCTCCTTAAAGAAAAACAACATATGCATTTTACATTTTTTGTATCTCTTTAGTAATATTTTAGTGTAAAAGGAAAACCAGTATTTAAACCTTTTATGTTACTGAAATTAATAAGGAAGCTACATATTTTGGCAGCTGCTGCTTTAATTTTCAATGAAATGAAAAAAGCTCTCCAAGAGAAAACTTCAATGAAGAAGAAACAGTTTGCACTATCTAAAAAGAAGAAACCCTCATTTATAAAGGTTTGCTGCAGATGACTTAACTGAAAATAAATTAATAGTTCCTATGTGTATAATACATATTTATCTATTTGACTTATGCCTTTATTCCAGCAACCTGCAACATCTGAGGTACAATTTGTTACATTACTTTTGTTTTTTGCAGCACAGGCAGCTGAAGTGACTTCCTCAGGGTCACACAGTGGTGTCAGTACCAGGATTTGAACTGACAAGCTCCGGGTTTGCTGAAATATTACTGAAGAAAGAAAAAAAAACGAAAACGGGCAAATGGGGCTATGCATACAAATGTCCATCCATCCATTATCCAACCCGCTATATCCTAAATACAGGAGCCAATCCCTGCCAACACAGGGCACAAGGCAGGAAACAAACCCCGGGCAAGGTGCCAGCCCACCGCAGGGCACACACTCCCACACACCACGGACAATTTAGAATCGCCAATGCACCTAACCTGCATGTCTTTGGACTATGGGATGAAACCGGAGTATCTGGAGGAAAGCCAGACAGACATGGGGAGAACATTCAAACTCCACGCAGGGAAGCGAACCCGGGTCTCCTAACTGGCACCTTTCACTGCGCCACCATACCGCCCGCATACAAACTTAAAAGGTTTAAATAAAACAGAAATATATACCTTTATTTTTACTTCCGTAACTTGTGGAGGGTGTATCCTGTAGCAAAGTCCTAACTTTTTTCATGAAAGCCCCTTTCAGTGAAAAAGCCTTAAAAACAGGTGTAAAGCTAAACTTGCAGCACCGCTATTCAATTACACTTGCCTAACGCCTCTCCTAAGGGGAGATACTGTGGGATCTGGGTATCCGTCAAAGCACCAATCACAGGCCCGATTAGAAAGCGGGAAGCTGTGATTTGTCGTCTCCCTCCCATGTAACA